>NC_142794.1:49867449-50046977 GCF_049724085.1 Artemia sp. Qi Xiang Cuo
AAGGTCAAACGTCAACATAAATACACACACAAAAAAAGTGGTGGCGTTTCGACAGATATTATCAAAAATCAATGCGGCTTGGTTTTGCGTTGAATTAGACACCAATGTGGAAGGAAGATGCATTACATAAACTGAGGCATGTCGGCGACTATTTATTTACGATATCCAGAAAAAGAGCCATGTCGTTCAACGTTGAAATGTTCATTTGCCTGGACATTATCTAATGCAAAATATCAGCCACTCCCAAGAGGACTTAGTAGATATTCGACAACAAGGCTCAATATTGGAAGCGTATTTTGGACTCTACAAGGCGTTAAAACAAATGAAAAAGAAGGAATTTCTCTATTATTGGAAAATGCCTGAACACTATAGATGGAATGGGAATACCTGTACATAAGAGCAAAGAATCCGTCGATTAAATGTCAGTGAACGAATTAACAACGAAATTTTGTGGCTTTTCGCGAGTGCTTCTATTTACGGGTACTTTTGTATCATGTGAAGAATGCAAAAAGTTTTGAAGATCTTAAAACAGTTGACAACGTTGTATATTCCACAAACAAAAAAGCATGCCTGGCTCATGGCCTTGAATTCGACGATAAACAGCGGTTCGACGCCCAAGAAGAATCAGCACTGTCCAAAATGCCTTCTGGAATGTGAATACTCTTCACACAGATTCTTGTTTTTGGTAATCCTACAGATTCAAAAGCTCTTTGGGAAAGATTAAAAAATCAGTTGGCAGAGGATTTCATTTTGCATCCAAGACGAAATAATTTATCTAAAGATCATGCAGTAAAGCGTGCTTATTGTATTATTGCATCGAAGCTAAATACGATGGCAATAGAAAGTTGAAGTTTTAGTTTATGGGTGGAAGTTGAATGCAGGAAATTGAAAGAATTGGTTCATCTTGGTCATCACATAGTTTTCAGCACTTGGAGATCATATAAAGACCTGAAAGACGGAATAAACACACTTTTTTCCAAATCCCTGCCTGTGACCCATAGAATGCTTAAATAATAGAAAAAAACTTAACATGATATTTGATTTCTCGGCCGAAAATACTGCATTACTAAGATAAGCAGTGGCATACGGCATGGACAACATTGATACCATAAAAATGACAAAAGCTTGGAATTTCTAAATTATAGTGAGTCAACTGTTACTGAAGATAGTATGTATCATCTTCTGCAAGGAAAACAGCTTGAAATTGTTGAAAATATTTTACTGGCTGTCAATGATCCTAATTATTTTGGGGAAAATTTTTTTTTTTTCATAGATAGACCAAGTGGTAGCGGTAAAATATTTGTTTATAAGACCTTGTATCACATTCTGTGTGGAAAAAATTACAAAGTACAATGCATGGCTTACATAGGAATAGCATCAACTTTATTGCCATTTAGACTAACAACACACAAGACTTTCGGCTTGAAAGTTCTACTATCCTCAGATTCTGTTTTCTGTATAAGACCTGGTTCAAGCAGAGGTTTAGAATTAGCTCAATTAGATGTTTTCCTACTTGACGAAGCCCCCATGCTTCCCAAGTATGGCTTACAAAATAGGGATCAGCTGTTGCGGTCTATTGCAAATCCAATCTTACCATTTGGTGGAAATATTTTAGTTGCTGGATGTGATTTCCGACAGTGTTTACCAGTTCAACCCTGAAGCAACCGCAGTGAAACACTCGATTTATCAATAAAAAAAGTCTTCTTTGGAAGAATTTCAAACATGTTTTCTTTGAGAAAAATATGCGGGTCGACCCAGAACAGGAAGCATTTGCAAAGTACATCCTTGTACTGGGAAGTTCAAATCTTTCTAAAAATGAACTTAATGGAATTGAATTACAGGAAGATATAATTTCCAGTGGCAATTTAATTGAGAAAGTATTTGGAGAATGTTTGTCTAAACAAAGTTTCGATTTAATGAAGGATCGAGCTATTCTAGCTTCAATCAACAAAGAAGTTAGTAAAATAAATGCGAAAATTGTCGATCGCCTTCCAGGAGAATACAAATCGTATAAAAGTTACTATTATGTAAAAGATAAAGAAAAGGAGGAATTGAATTTATTCCAGAATTCCTAAATTCAATTGAAACAGTAGATTTACCACCACAAGACTTAAAAATAAAGAAAAATACTATAGTTATGCTTTTGTGTAACTTAGATATTTCAGAAGTGATGTGTAATAGGACCCGTATTATTGCTACTGAATTATGTAACAACATAATTAAGACGAATATAATTACTGGGGAAAATCAGGATAAGAACTCCACATATCCCTACTTACAGTGAACTCTAGTAAAGGTCAACTTGGATGTACCGTTCAACGACATCAATTTCCACCTCGACCCGCATTTGCCATGACTATACATAAGTCGCAAGGGCAAACTTTTGAATTTGTTGGCGCCGACCTTAGTACTCCAGTTTTTAATCATGGAATGTTATACGTTGCATTTTCTCGTGTGAAACGACAATGTAGCTTTAAAATTTTGCTACTACCTGAAAATGAAGGAAGAACATATAACGAAGTGTGGAAGGAAGCCCTGACAACTACCAATGAAACGTCTTATTGTTAGAGTGATATTTATTTTTTTATCATCAATGCCTACTATACCTTTGTTAAAAAAAAAACAAAGGTTTGGCTATACGTATTTCATAATGACGAAAGACAAGATGAGGTAAAACGAACGAAACAAATTGAAAATGATAGTGATGATTATTAGGTTTAGAGGTACCTGCCGAGTTTACTCTTAAATTGCGGGGAAATGGTAGCAAGACCCTACGCTTCCCTTGTTTGGTCCTGATGAAAAAGCCAAATTAGTTTTCTGCCCCCCCCCCCCCCTGGAAGCAGATAAATTAAATGCCATGGAGGAGAATCCACCAGCCTGGTAGCCAGAAAGACACCGAATGATGGAGTCCAAGTGATGTCTAACGAAGAAGAAGAATAGTGCAGCTAGAAGCCAAATGGAGTCCTTTTAGGATTCCAGGTGCTTTTTTTCAGAAGAAGAAGAAGGTTTTGGATTTTGACATGGATAAGGTCATCAATGCCTACCCTATCTTTGAAAATCAAAAACCTGGACTAGATAAATCGGTGGAAGAAAAATAAGTTTTTGTCCCTCCACCTGAGTAATTAAAAGAAACAAAGGTTCGGTGATATGTCTTTCATAATGACAATAGACAAGCTGGAGGCAAAAGAAGAAGTTTTTGTCCCACCACCTGAACAACTAAGAGAAACAAAGGTTTGGCGATATGTCTTTACTAATGACAAAAGAGAAGCCGAGGCAATAGTTAAAGGTCCAATAAAAAAAAACATAAACAAAGGAACTAATTCTAATTTATGGTCCATTTGGACGTCATGACATCAAGTAAAGTCTATAATTGTCTGCGTTTAGAAGACAAGCGACAGTGAGAATCCATATATAGAAGCCTAAAGAGCTTGTTACATACATACAAATATTTTAATAATTTCTTGAATAAAATTTCCGTATTGTGCATCCAAGATTTCACTTCAAGAAAGAAATTATTACTTACTGAACATTTTTTCATAATTTCTTGAATTAAATTTCTACATCGTGTAACTAAGAAATGAAAACAATAAAGAGTTTTTTACTTACTTGGAATTTTGTCATAATTTCTTGAACGAAATGTCTTTTTTGTTTATCCAGCAAGTGAATTCAAGAAAGAATTTGCTACTTACTTACAATTTTTTCATAATTTCTTTAATGAACTGTTTTTTTTATTTACCCAGGAGGCGAATTCAAGAAACAATTTGCTACTTACTTACAATTTTTCATGATTTCTTTAATGAAATTTCTGTATTGTGTATCCAAGAGATGACTTCAAGAAAGAATTTGTTACTTACTTACTTACATTTTGTTCATAGTTTCTTAAATGAAGTTTCCGCATTGTGTATCCAAGAGGTGACTTCAAGAAAGAGTTTGTACTTACTTGCATTTTATTATAATTTCTTGAATTAAATTTGTACTTGTCCAGGAAGCGAATTCAAGAAAGTTGTTACTTACTTACAATTTTTTCATAATTTACTTTTGAATTAAATTTCTACATCGTGTAGCTAAGTGAAAATTGTTTGTGATAAAGAGAAAAAAAAGTTACTTACTTGCAATTTTTTCATAATTTCTTGAATGAAGTATCTGTACTGTATATTCAAGAGGTGAGAACAAAAAGAGTTTGTTACTTACTTACAAATATTTTCATAATTTCTCAATTACCCATAATTTCATAATTACCCAGGAGGCGAATTCAAGAAACAATTTACTACGTACTTACAATTTTTTCATAATTTCTTAAATGAAATTTCCGTATTGTGTATCCAAGAGTTGACTTCAAGAAAGAAATTGTTACTTACTGAGAATTTTTTCATAATTTCTTGAATCAAATTTCTACATCGTGTATCTAAGTTATGAAAACAATAAAAAGTTTGTTACTTACTTGGAATTTTGTCATAATTTCTTGAACGAAACGTCTTTTTTGTTTATCCAGCAGGTGAATTCAAGAAAGAATTTGCTACTTACTTACAATTTTTTCATAATTTTTTTAATGAAGTGTCTTTTTTATTTACCCGGGGGGCGAATTCAAGAAACAATTTACTACGTACTTACAATTTTTTCATGATTTCTTTAATGAAATTTCTGTATTGTGTAGCCAAGAGGTGACTTCAAGAAAGAATTTGTTACTTACTTACTTACATTTTTTTCTATAGTTTCTTAAATGAAGTTTCTGCATTGTGTATCCAAGAGGTGACTTCAGGAAAGAGTTTGTTACTTGCTTAAAATTTTATCAAATTTCTTAAATGAAATTTCTGCATTGTGTATCCAAGAGGTGACTTCGAGAAAGAGTTTGTTACTTACTATGAATTTTGTCATAATTTCTTGAATGAAATGTCTTTTATTTATCCAGGAGGTGAATTCAAGAAAGAATAAATTTCTGCATTGTGTATCCAAGAGGTGACTTCGAGAAAGAGTTTGTTACTTACTATGAATTTTGTCATAATGTCTTGAATGAAATGTCTTTTTTATTTATCCAGGAGGTGAATTCAAGAAAGAATGTTGTACTTACTTACAGTTTTTTATAATTTCTTAAATGAAATTTCTGCATTATGTATCCAAGTGGTGACTTCAAGAAAGAGTTTGTTACTTACTTACAATTTTTTTTCATAATTTCCTTAATTAAATTTCTGTATTGTGTAACAAAGAGGTGAATTCAAGAAAGAGTTTGTTACTTACTTACTTACTTACAATTTTTTCATAATGACATATCCATTTACGGATGTTGATAAATAATTTATTCATTCTTATACCAAGATTTTGTCAATGTTATTCCATGTGTCTGACAATAGATGTATGCAAATTCCTTTTCTTACATCTCCGACGTTTTATTAGACATTTTAAACTTTTTATATGCTAGCTTACTCTAAAAATAATGAACACATAACAATGTAATGCATAATATATTTTTAATGAAATAATGGTATGTAGAATATTAATACAAAAAATATATTATGATACATTATTAATATCAATGATCAACTTTGGACAATTTGAATCTGTTCCATAAAATAGTTCACCATGTTCTCTCTTGATATTTTAGCTATTGTCTTCTCTTACTTCGTAATCAGTAAAATAATCATTATTCCATTTTGAGTCATATACAATTTTTACTGGTGTCTCATCAAAAGGCTCAATATGCTTTTCGTCTTTGGTATTATTTGGTTCAATGACTGTTTGATCAATGCCAGTAACGTTTGCTGATGCTTTGTTTTTCATCGTTTCATCTTTATATTCCTTAGTTATATTTTCTGCCAATGTCCTTTTTATTTTACTGGCAATTTTACTGTCTACTATCACATTATTTTTAGATAGCTAACAGTATTGACACGTAGACACAAAATGGTTTACGACATTAACAGAAGAGTAGGCCTTTCTTTTATTGATCTTTCGTTGAATGCTAATACCCGAAAGGGGACGATTGGATGTATCAGGAGGTAATGTTTTACCTGCAACAGTAGCAAGGAGTTGGCCTCTATCATCAATGATTATTTTTATGTTGGCATTCTCTTTGAGTGCAATCATCTCTGGAGATCTCAATCTCGCATAACCACCAACATAAGAGTTGAATTTTTTCGGTATTCCAAAGAAATTTAATTCCTTACTGTCATGACAATGCATGCATACATTTCCAATAGTGCTACCACCTGTACTTGTTTCAAAGTTTAAATACTTTTCTTTGTCGGCATTCAATGCTACAATAACCTTGTTATGTAAACACACTTTATTAAAATGCTCCATCTTCACTTTTTTTTTAAAGATATGACATGTGTTTATCGTTACACTGCATAAAAAATACTGATTTAATACATGCAATAGATTAGGTAGTGTCAATAACCGGTCATAGAATACCAGTTGTAAAGTCACATCGTGTCTCTGAACAATCACAGAGCGAAATTGTTAGAACTGTAAGCATATTTTGACATTTTAAGTTATGTACAAAAAGAAAAAAATAAATAAAGTTGAAAAATTTTGAAGTTTTAAAAAAGTTTGAATTAAACACTTTTAGGATATCGAGTGTCTTTACTGAAAAACTACAGCATTACAGAGTCTCTCAAATCCCGTAAAGCTATTTTAAAATGTATAAGAATTATTTATTTAACAGAAATCCTAAATTTTGTTTTTAATGGGTATCAAGTAAAGAAAAACCACACGGAATCAGGCAACGGAGTCTTTCAAACCCCGTAAAGTTATTTTAAAAGATACAAGAACTACTTATTTACAACAAAAATTTCATTTTTTAATGAGCACTAAGAAAAGAACAACCACACGGAATCAGGCAACAGAGTCTCTCAAAACCCTGAAAGCTCTTTTAAAAGATACATGAACTAATTATTTAACAAAAAATTTTAGTTTTTAACGGGTACAAATTAAATAAAAATCACACGGAATCACATAACTGAGTCCCTCAAACCCCTTAAAGCTCTTTTAATAGATACAAGAACTAATTATTAAAAACAAAAATTTTGTTTTTGATGAGAACGAAGTAAAGAAAAACCAAACGGAATAAGGCACCGGAGTCTCTCAAACCCCTTAAAGCTATTTTAAAAGATACAATAACTACTTATTTAACACAAAAATTTCGTTTTTATTGGGTATCAAGTAAATAAAAACCACACGGAATCAGGCAACAGAGTCTCTCAAACCCCTTAAAGCTCTTTTAACATATACAAAAACTACTTATTTAAAAAAAAAAATTCGTTTTTAATGAGCAATAAGTAAAGAAAAACCACACGGAATCAGGCAACAGAGTCTCTCAAACCCCTTAAAGCTCTTTTAACATATACAAAAAATACTTATTTAAAACAAAACTTCGTTTTTAATGAGCACTAAGTAAAGAAAAACCACACGGAATCAGGCAACTGAGTCTCTCAAACCCCTTAAAGCTCTTTTAAAAGATACAAAAACTACTTATTTAACACAAAATACAGGCAAGCAAATAACATGGGAATTCCTATACACGCAAGCAAATAACTGAGTTACTTTTACGTCACAATTTTCAACTTAAAACCATTCTAATTATAGCATCCCCATTGCTCATACTTTAATTACTCGTTACGCTTTCTTAACCACCGGAAGTTTAACCTACGTAAATTAAGTTATAGACAATACTGGTTTAGAACAACTGGAATAAAACAATTGATACAGTTTAAATTGCACGCTACCTTTGAATAGGCAATGTGATTATACCCACCTAACCAGATTGTACCTACCAAACCCGTAAATCTCTTGGCAAAGATGTAATGACCTGTAGAATAGAATATCTACTAGAAAAACCTGTTTGGTACGGGGCGTCAGCAAAGTATAAGGTTCTACCAGAAAAACCTGTTTGGTACGGATGTCTCCGCAAATAACATGGAGATTGCTATACGTCTGGGCAAAATGGTACCTCTTACCCTACTGGTGACCCCTAGCCATGGTTCCTGGGGCAGGCACTCCGGTTGCCCCCTCCCCTTTGGCCGGCTCTGCATAAACAGGTCAGTCAAACGAGTACCTAAAACTATTTTTGGGCAATTCCTCTGGAAAGCATCTAGCATATCTTCCTCGCCGTCTCGAATTACCCGTGTTTCAGAGCTGTACTTAACCATTATCATTACCATTGCTCGCAATATTCTATTATCGGTTCGGAAACTTATCTTCCCATTCTTCCAAACTTTTTTTAACCGAGTAAAAAACGTACTATACCTTGGATGTTCTGCTTCCATCATTTTACTGATATTCTTACCAAGAGTAGTGAAGCTAATACCTTCATTGACTTTTCATCCTAATTTATTCCTAGCCTAAGTAACTTGACTTTTTAATATAAGTTTTCAAACCTATTCTCGCTCTTAGATCTCAAAGGCTCCAAATATTACTTCGTTTCAATAACATTTTTACTTTGAACAGATCAAAAATGTTCCAAGTCCGGTAAACTCTTTTGGTTCTGACTAAGCGAAACATTTTGTCAGGTCGATAAATTCTTTTTGGTTTGGTCTGATCGAAAATATTCAAAGAAACCCAAACACTGAAATAACGGCGCCGATATTCTGTCGCTCCGATTAAGCTTTCTTTTTCAGCGAATTAGGGTTTAACTTATCATGGTTGCAGCAATAGCTGTAACCTAGTAAAGAGCGAACCACAGCCAACAGTAACCAAAAGCTAAAAAACGCGTTTAGGAAAAAAATATTACCAGAAAATTGCCATCTGACACTGATTCAGGAATGGTAACTGTTATTTCGGTTCGTCTTATATGTAAAATTTATTTTACAAAATTTTTAATTTTTAAAACAGAATTTGATATTATAATTAACCCTTTGGTAAATCTCACCTTTAAACATTACAAGAAGCTCTATTATGAAATTATTGGTCTATAAATAAAATATTTATATGATTAATGATTTTTTAGTAAAGTCTACTAGCCAAATATAGATACAACTAAAAACTCTTGTATATTGTGTTCTTAATTAGCAGCTACAGTTGATTGTAATATAAGCTTCAGTAGTTTAAATTTGTACAGGCCGTACAACTCCGTAGGTATACGAGAGCTAAAAATCGAATCAGGGATTAGGGTATCTATGACGATAAAACAAAATTTCTTTGATGTACTGTTTGGATTACTTGTCGTGCTTCCAAAATTTTTTTGAAAGGAAGTATTCTTGGACGGAAGTTGGAAGCTGTCCCCCCCCCCTCTTCCTTTTTTTGACCTTGTACACATCATTGCTTACCATCTGTCACATTACCTACAGGAAGTAGTTCTTCCGTTCGACCCTACGGAACTCTAAAAGCGCTAGAAAAGGTGTCACAAATGGTTTCTTGCTGAATTAATCGTGGCCCTGTATGAGTTTTTTTTCACAAATGAAAGTAACTGGATATATAACATTTTAATGTGCAACAAATTCGGCCAATTGGCAATACCTAGCGTTTTATTTGCCGATTGTCTTTGAAACATCGTCAAAACAAGCATTTTCTTAAAAAAAGGAAATAAAGAAACAAGTAAATAAAAAAAAAAATGCCGTTCTCAAGGCATTGTGATGAAAAATTTCTTCTTTTATCACATTTGCTCTTAAAGTGTTGAAAATTCAATTGACAGCTTCATGTTTCAATTCGAAGCAATCTTCGTTCCGAAGTGACACTTCTAGATCTCGAAAAAAAAAGAACAACAAATAATTTTGACCAACTTTATTGTCGATATTTTTTAATTGGAAAAAAAAGGCCAAATCATATGGCTCTCCTCACATAAATAGATTCCATGTTACTATCAGGACATTTACAGAGTGGCGAATGTGGATGTGGTCCATCCATCTCACGGTTTCTATAAGAAATTAAATAAAAAAAACAAGTTTTTTAAACTGAAAGTAAGGAGCGACATTAAAACTTAAAGCGAACAGAAATTATTCCGTATATGAAAGGGGATGTCCCCTCCTCAACGCCTCGCTCTTTACGCTAAAGTTTTTTATTGTTTTAAAAAATAAAGTTGTGAGACAGAGTCAAACTTTAGCGTAAAGAGCGAGGCGTTGAGGAGGGGACAGCCTCTCATATACGGAATAATTTCTGTTCGTTTTAAGTTTTAATGTCGCTCCTTACTTTCAGTTTAAAAAACTTGTTTTTTTTATTTAATTTCTGATCGTTTTTTAGTTAATGCAGCTTTTATTTTGGCTCGCCGTCATTGAATAAGTAAACAAAATTTGCATAAAAATTTTAACTTTTCCTTTGCTAAATGGCTGTCTCTAAATTTGGTTCTGACGTAATTTACAAATTAACTTACGTAACGAACTTCAATATTCGTATATTTTTCTTCTGGCAAAAAATACAAAGTTGCAGATTTTTGCAGATATGAGCTTGAAACCTATGTTATAGGGTTTTCTGATACGCTGAATCTGACGGTGTGGTTTTAATTAAAATTTTTTCACTTTTAGGGGATGTTTCTCCCTCTTTAAAAAATCAGGGGAGTTTTCTGAGGCTCGTAGCCTTTGATGAGTAATACTAAACTTAATAAAATTCATATATTTAGAATCAGCATTACAAGCCCATTCTTTTGATACATTTATTGACATTAAAGTTCCGTTTTTAAAAGTTTCGCTTACTATTGAGCCGTATCGCTTGTTTTTTTTTTTATTGTTTTTGTTTTTATTACGTATATGTTATTAGGTATATGATGGGGTTCTCCCCTTAGTCAATACCACGTTCTTTTCGTTAAAAGTTAAAAAAATTTTAATTCGCAAACCCCTGAATCACAAAGGCGGTTTAATTAGAATAGATAGCTCTTTTGAAAGCACTAAAAAAAAACTGTAGCGTAAAGAGCGAGGTATTGACTAGGGGGAGACCCCCCTCATATACGTAATAATTTGTGTTCATTTTAAGTTCTAATGTTGCTTCTTACTTTCAGTTGAAAGTACTTGTTTTTTTTTTAATTTAATTTCTGATCGTTTTTTAAATAATGCTTGGAAATCCGGTGCCCCCTTTATAGAAATGTCCCTTACCCCAAAGAAATATCCTCCACGGAAATATTCTCCCGATTAACCCCTGCCTCCGGCCCCCCCCCCCCACCAGAAAAAAAGTATTACTGCAAAATGATTTATGAATACCAAAAAACAAAAAAAAAAGTAACCCAATGGCAAATTTAAAAAAATGCAGCCCATACCCTGGGCACGCGGAGGGATTAAGTCATCGTAAAAGACATATTTATTAGATTTTCGACTATGCTAAACACAATGGCTATCTCAAAATTTTAATTAGGTGACTTTGAGAAAAAAATGAGCGTGGGAGGGGGCCTAGTTGCCCTCTATTTTTTTTGGTCACTTAAAAAGGGAAATAGAACTTTTAATTTCCGTTTCAATGAGCCCTCCCACGATACTCTAGGACCACTGGGTCAATACGATTACCCCTGGGGAAAAGAAACAAAAACAAATAAACACGCACCCGTGATCTTTCTTCTGGCAAAAAATGCAAAATTCCATATTTTTGTAGATAGGAGCTTGAAACCTCTGCAGTAGGGTTATCTGATACACTGAATATGATGGTGTGAATTAAGGGTTATATGATTTTTAGGGGGTCTTTCCCCCTTTTTTTGAAAATCAGCCAAATATTCTCTGGCGCATAACTTTCGATGAATAAGATAAAACTTAATCAAATTTATTTATTTGAAATAAGAAATAAAATATAATTCTTTTGATGGTCCTATTAGTACCAAAATTCTGTTTTTAGAGTTTCGGTTACCATTGAGCCGGGTCGCTCCTTACTAACAGTTCGTTACCACGAACTGTTTGAAAGTAAACAGCCGGTCTCACTATTTTTCACCATTGCGCTTGCGTACTGTAAAGATTTTTAAAAACTGTACCAAACATCCCATGATTGGAACCAACGATCCCATGAAATTCTGATTTTTTTGGTAAATAGGCATATTTTTTTTCTTCTCTCTTCTACTTCATTGTAGATTTAATGGGGTCTCAGAATTTCGATACAAAAATCTTAGCTTTTCATACATGCACTAAGTGTGACTCTAAGATTAGCTATTTCTCTATGATGAATAGCTAAGAATAAACAGGTATATTATTCATGTAAGTTGAATTAATATACTTTTTCTTAGTTTTCTCATCAATTAATTTATAGTTTTGAATTGGTTTCAGGTTCCAGATAGAATAAGAGCATGGTTTTTCATAGAATATACTCATTTTTGACTGTATCTGTTTGTGTATTTTTGGGCTTTGAATAAAACTGTATATGTGCATGTAGAGCTAGTAAACATTAATTAGTGAAACTGGTTTAAATTAGGTGAATGAAACTTTCAGGGATGAATCCAAGGCCAAAGGTGAAACTATAAAGCGAAATTTTGCAAAATATATCTCCTGCTCAAATAAGGCACAAGAAAAGTGTTTTTGAGTCTCAAGCCTTTGCTCAATCCCAATTTATAAGGTTTTAAAGATATATGTCATTTCTTGAATTTAGAGAAAAACTCTTGATATGACTTAAAATTCTGCTGAAATAACAGGAATTGCATTTTCAAAAACTAAAACCATTAAAATATGGATTAAAAACTCACTTACCTAGCTTAAGCCAGTTTCAATAATTCATGTTTATTAACGTTACGTGTGCATATATGTTTATTCAAAGCTCAATAATACACAAATATCTAAACATAGAGTCAAAATGAGTAGGCTATCAGAGGCAACGCCATAGCGTTGCCTATAGTAAAGGCCACAAGGCTTCAATGGTTTATTGTTATTATTATTATTATTTATTCCTGAGGCATTCTTTTTTCCAGAGGCATTTCATCAAAAGAGTTGTCGTAAAAACTTCGGAGAGGGCTCATTTGACTGGAAATTGTATGTTCTATTGGTCTTTTTTTAAGAATTAAAAGTAATCGGGGGCAACAAGCCCCCCCTGTCCTTGTTTCCCCAAAAGCATCTGATCAAAATTTTGAGATAGCCATTCTATTCAAAATAATCCAGGGGTCAAATAACCATAACTCAGGAGTTGACAAATCCCCCAACAGCCTCAAGACAAGAGCTGTAAGCTATACAAGCTGCCCACTGTTAACATATAAGGTTTTAGGGAAGGGGTGATCGTATAAATTTCGGAGGAGGCTCATCTGATTTCAAGTCGAAAGTTTTAGTTCCCTTTTAAGAATCAGAAGTGATTGGAGGGCAACGCTGTAGGGTTGCCTATAGTAAAGGCCATAAGACTTTAATGGTTTATTATTATTGTTTATTTTTTCCCAGAGACGCTCCGTATTCAAGTAGTGGTCGAATAAACTTTGGAGGGGGCTCATTCGATTGGAAATCGGAAGTTCTAGTGGCCTTTTTAAGAGTGAAAAGTAATCAGGAGGCAACTAGCCTCCCACGAAATTTTTCCCCCAAATGGTTCAGTTCCAAATTTTGAGATATAACTATTTTGTTCGAAATAGTCCAAAAGTCAAATAAGCATAACTCAGGGGTTGACAAATCCGCCACATCCTCTGGGGCTAGCACTATAATGCAAGTTACCCATTGTTAACACATAAGGGTTTTATGGAAGGGCTGGTTGTATGAACTTTGGAGGGGGCTCATTCGATGTGAAATCGAAAGTTTTGTCTCTAGAGCTTAAGAGTCCAAATTTTGTTCGTATAACGAACAAAAATCACAGCAAATTAGAGTTTAGCTATTGCCCCTTCTTCATCCCCTAACTGTAAAAGTCTAAAGCCTACTGCGTCATTTGCACTTTACTGAAAACGAGTTATATTAGAAACATTTTGCTTTGTACATTACTGAAAAATCTTGATTTTCTGAGTTTTCATCAATTAATATTGTTATATATAAAATATTCAGTTTAATTTTATTAATTCTTTCCAAGGACTGTTCAAAATATACAGTTTTCAATACAACGCAAATGACATAGTAGACTTTAGATTTTTAAAGTTAGGGGAGGGGAAGGGGCAGTTGTCAAATTCTCAGTTATATTCATTGAATATTCAGTTTAAGTTTTATTCATTTAAAGATTTGTTTATTCAAGTATATTTGTACTTGTTGTATGTTTGATGGCTGTGATTGTTCATTTAATTTCTGTTCGTTTTGGGCTTCATTTATTCTTTAATAGTAATTTCTGGTATTTGGGTTTGAATTAACGTATGAATTCATTTCTGCTGGTCTTAAGTTTAATATGGCTCTTTACTTTTCTTTTAACCCTTCTTTTTCGGAACTTTTTTTTTAAATTAATATCTATGAAAAGGCATGATATTGTTCCATCTGAAACCTGACATCAATTCAAAAATATAAATTAATTAATGAGAAAATTAAGGCAAAGTAGGCTATGTTTATTCGACTTACATGAAAATATACCTTTTTATTCTAATAGTAAAATAGCTAAACTTTGTCACAATTAGTACATGCATGCATGCAAAGCCAAGATTTTGTTCTATTTAAGTCTCGAAAACCCATTGGAAACTATAAGGATCTTGAAGATAAAAGCTTTTATATATATGTATAGATATATATATATATATATATATATATATATATATATATATATATATATATATATATATATATATATATATATATATATATATATATATATATATATGTATATAATATATATATATATATATATATATATATATATATATATATATATATATATATATATATATATATATATATATATATATATATATATATATATATATATATATATATATATATATATATATATATATATATATATATATATATATATATATATATATATATATATATATATATATATATATATATATATATATATATATATATATATATATATATATATATATATATATATAAATGCCTGTTTACCCCAAAAGTTTGAGTTTCTTGGGAACAATCATTAGACGTTTGATAGTCTAAAATCTTCACAGTGCACAAGCGCGATTGTGAAAAATAGTGAGTGAGACCGGCTGGTTACTTTTTAATAGAGACTGTGAGACGGGGTGGACCACATCCGCCACCCTGTAAATGTCTTGATAGTAGCATGGAATCTATTTATATTCGTAGAATTAAATGATTTGGCCTTTTTCCAATTAAAAAATACCGGCAACACAGTTTGCCGAAGCTAGCTGTTTCTTTTTTTTTGCCCAAATTAATTCAGCGAAATCTTGAAGTATCACTTTGGAATGAAGGTTGCACTGGAGAAACATGATGGGGTCAATTGAGTTCCAACACTTCAGGAGCAAACGCAGAAGCTATGCGATAGAATAACAAATTTTTCGTCATAATTCCTTTAGAACGGCGGCTTTTTTATTTGCTTTTTTTTAGTTCAGAAATTTGCAAAGGCAATTGGCAAGTAAAATGCTAGCTGTTGCCAATTGGCCTTGTTTTTTTTTCATTTTAAAATGCACTCGCGAAAGCACTAGCAAGCCTTTAGTGTACAGAGTGGTGGGCGGAAGGGAAGTCAATCTTCTCCACCTATAGGATAATTTTTTTCCTTTTTGGGTTCAATTACTTTAAATTGCAAAAATAACTCATACATGGTCACGATTAATTCAGCAAGAAATCATTTGCGACATCTTTTCGAGGGCCTTAACCAACCCTGTGATTCCACAGGGTAGAACTCAAGAACTACTTCCTATGGGTAATGTGACACATGGTAAGCAATAATGTGTAGGCCTACAAGGTCAAACACAAGGGAAGAGGGGGATGAGCATCTTCCAACCCCCGTCCAGGATACTTTCTTTCGAAAAATATTTGGAAGCACGACAAGTAATATAAAAATATAACATTCACATTTTTTTATCGTCACAGACGCCCTCCTCCCTGATTCTGTTTTTGGCTGTGTATACCTATGGATTTGTATCGCCGCATGGATATAATCTGCTGAAGCTTACATTACAATCAGGAGTCCAGGATTGTTCCAAGCAGACAAAAGTATTAATGGCCATAATAAAAGAAAATACAAATGACTGTCGTACAGCAATAGCAGATGTGATTTTCTACGCATGTAATTTGACCAGAATATCGCTTGCGGAAAGGGAAAGATATCATAGTGGAACTCTGAAAGGGGGAACTCTGAAGTTAGGAACCTCAAAACAGTTTCGTGGCTTTAAAAACATTTTTATGCTTTTATCACTGTCTTTCATTCATCTATGGGGAAAAAAGGTCGTCAAGCTTAATTAAAAATAAGTTAAGCACTCCTCTATTGGCCCCAATAATTGTTTATTTCTGTATTTTATTCTCTCATAATTGCATTGCATATTTTGACTATTATACGAATGTGTACTTGTATTTCTGAGCTTAACTGTCGTGTAATTGATTTGTAAGTGTAGGTTTGCTTCGAGTTTGAGAAATTGAATCTCAAGGTTAATTACATGCCATGACATCACCCGGACGGGACGCAAGACCCCGACTAAAATTGAGAGGATTAGAACGGCTCGTGTAGCTCGGCCTTATTGTAGTCGAAATTGATTCCTGATCAGTGGTCCTCTGGTGACAACTGATCCCTAATTCATGGGGCCTAGGTACGGGAAATATAATTTTCTTTTATCTTTTATTGGGGTCTTAAAATGACCATGCTAATTTAAGCTGATATGTCCTATGAATGTTTAGTTTGTTTGAAATATCATGAAAACAAACTTTATTACTTTTTTTGAACTTCAGGTCTAAGTTCAGCTAACGTTTTAGCTGCACATGCAGCCAAGAGAGGTATAATGACAAAGGTCTATTGGCCCAAAATATTACAAAAAAATTGAGTCTTCTAATGAAATTTAAAATCAGACTATGTTTCCAAGAACTAGCTTTATTCCTTTCACCCGTCCTTGATAGAAAGTGTGGTACAATGTGTTGGCAACGTGAATATCTTGTGTTTTTGAATTTTTGTATTAAAGTATGGGAAATTTGTAATACCAATATTTTGTACCAGAAAAAAAGAACAAAAATCCAAGGAATCTCTTGTTTCAGTCACTCTTCCTCTGGTTTATTTTTTCACCTTATTAATTCCAACGACATAACTCAGTCCTCATTAATCTGTTTCTCGGACGAGTTCAGAGTAAAAGCCAAATTATGTTCATTTTTAAACACTGGAATTCAGCCACAAGTATTGAGTCGCCGCATTATACATTTATTATTTTCGAAGTCCTTCAATGTTATAAATTTCTAGTCGAGCTTTTTCATAATGAAAATGCGAAGCTTTTTGTTTACTGAGAAAACACATGCCTAAAAAAAAAATAAAAAAAAATAAAACAACTAGTAAAAAAAAATCGATACTGGTGTATTATATGGTCACTTCTAAAACGTCAAGTTTGGTTAATGCTAATGAAATATACTAAAATAGGATGGATATATAACAGTTTGTAAACAAATTTAGGCTATATATTTGCACATTAAGGGGGCGGGGGGTAAAGCATAGCATATATTCAATACGTAACCTAACATAACCTAGGTACCTTTCTTCCTCCCCCTCCACCTAAACCCCAAAAAACAACAGTTTAAATACCGTAAACGCAATGAAAACCACGCTTTGCATTGCATTTCTCTATAGCGGTCTCTTACAATTAACCCGTCTGGCGGGTTTTTCGTGACTGGTTTCCTTGTAAACGACCATATAACGCACCAGTACCAAAACTTTTAAAACCTCGTGGATTCACGCATGTTTTCTCAGTCAGTCACAAATGATAAGGTAAGACGTATAAGATTCTTACAAACTCCTTTAAGGATTTTGTCGCAATTTTCAGCTCGATTTTTGTTAAGCCATCTCAGATGGATCATGAAAAAACCTCAAAAGTTGTAGCTCCTCTCTCTCTCCTAAAAAAAAGAAGCAATTAAAAGCAATTAAAAAAAGAAGCTAATAAGATCTCTTGAAAAAATTTTAGGGTGAAAATGGTGACAAAGCCCTTAAAGGATTTTGTCAAAATAATATATGTCTGAACATGACACAATAGTAAAAAAAACACAAAGAACAAGTACTATCAAATGCAAAAAATGCTACTATATATCCATTATCTTGTTCAGTAAACTCTGTAGAAACTTGTGTTCATTAATCTTTGGCTATTTTTTGTAATTTTCTTAAAAATCCGCTTTTCTTCAAGGAGGTGTTTTTTTTTACCCATTCTAAATTTGGGATGCATAGTTTCCAAGAGGAAGAATGACAACAGAGCAGACACACGCCGAATAATTTATTTGAAGGTTGATTCAAATTAGTCAAAACAGTTGAAACCTGGTATATTTAATGATGTCCTATTATAAAATAAACATCAGTTTCTTTCGGTGGCCGACTTGAACCCTAACCTTTATACTGCTTGTGTTTTCAAGGAGTGTCTCTAATAAGTGGTTTCCATTCTTCAAATTTAATTAAAAAAAAGGTTCCATAAAAAAATCAAAGAAAGTAACTGTGCTGCGGAGCAACATTGCTGCTTTCGCAGCTGTTTTTTTTTCTTGACCATCTTGACCAGCGATCAGGAGCTCCGAAATGGTATGAGATGTAAACTAGAAATTTTTCACGGGTATGGGAATCGTGTAACGGCGCAAAAAGTTCGCGTGGATTTCTCAAAATTCCTTGTAGTTTTCCAGAAAAGAATAAAAATCATTTTTTCCTCATGTTGTACATGGTGCCAAAACAAAACTATCCCAGCTTGGGAATTAAAGTTTTTCACCACAATTTTACATCGTACTCTTGCAGAATATTAGATTATCTCTGAGAACTGAAAAACGAAATTCTGTATCCCTTCTAGGTTTCTTTGAAATAATTCCGAAAAAGTCGATTTCGAATGCCAAACTCCCGAGTTTTTGGGTTGTTTTCTGAAATTTCTGATTTGATTCCTTTTTGTATTTCAATAGAGTAATGGTGTGAAAAGGACGCAATATGACACGAACTTTCGTACATAGCCTACAAAATTGTTTCGGTCACTTAGAAAAAAAATTCGATGTAGTCATGATGCATCACATTATTTTGATAATTATACCAAAAGATAATCAAAAGGAAGTATTTTTTTCTAAACAAAGTTGAAAAAAAATTCCAACACGTTTAGACAGATAGATTCGGATTTTCTAAGAACCGGAGCTGATATTGGTTTACCAAAATTAATGTTCCTTCGGTGGCTTTTTCTATTTTGAAGTTTTGATTTTTCAGACTTCTTATATTTTGTCTAGGTAAAATGTCCTACCTTCGAAGCTAATTTTTTTTTAAATCAAATAAATTCAAATACTGATAGAACTTCATATTATCTATTCGAACACCCAAGCGAAGTGTTGAGAGGCTGTGGATCTTAATGGGTGAGGGGGGGGCTGGTTGTCCTATAATCAGTTTACAACATCTTCCTCAACATACCTCGAAAGTTCCAACTTAATACCCTTAGCCGCTCGTAAGGTATTGTTGATACGTCGTATTGAGGACCAGCATACACTTAGTGTATTGTGATTTTGATCAACATTGTTCTTGACATTTCCTGACAGTCACAGCTTAATGCATTAGACCCTTCTGGAGACCGACGATCAAACAATATCCCCCTATCTTAAAATTGGTTTGGGGAGTGGGTTGCTAAAAAGGACATGGGAGGGGGCTGGTTGCCCTCTGATCACTTTTGGCTATTAAAAAGGGTACTAGTACTTCCGATTTCCGATCAAATGAGCCCTCTCTGTATTTTCTATAACCACCCCTTCCATATGAGGGGGCTCTGAAAAAAAAAACACATTGAAGTCCTATGTGCCTTTACTATAGGCGACACTAGAGTGTTGCTTCCAATTAAAGTTCCCTTTGTCGTGTACTTTTAATTGAGGTCTCTACATTGTCTGAAAGTTTAAAGAGGATCAATGTGGAAAGGTTGAATATTTTGCGCTAAAAGTCGATGCAGCAACATTTTTTTTTCCAAAATGTAATGTTGTGATTGTTGTGATTGTGATTGTGTGGTCTCCTTAGAGCATTTTACTTACCTTAAAATTTTCGAGTCGATCAGAGAAAAATAATCGTCCTTTCTGCGGTTTGACAAATCAACACAAACGATTTTTCTTCTAAGTAGGTTTTTCCTGTTAGTTTTGTTTGGTCCAGTATACGTATATGCTGATCAGATTAGTAGTTGATCGAAGAAGAAACGAATCTGGGTCTGTTTTATGTATGACTAATCATTACAATAATTTTGTCCAATAGATTGCGTCTTCATTGAGGCACCCTTTTCTTTATCTATGTGTCTCGTAAGGCCAAACCAATCTAGAGCGAAAACTTTTTTGGCCCAGTTTCAGGGACGTCATGTCGATACTTTCGATATAACCAATCTAAAAAACATTTTGTTTCCAAGAAAGTCTATCTTGCCCTGTCTACATGCTACAAGCAGTTACAAGCCTATAATAAAAAAGCGCCCATTTTTGGGCCTGAAAAAAACGATACAACCAAAAATACATTTCATATATATTTTCCATTCCACTTAAAAATCCAATTGAACAGGAATTTTATCAATTCTAATTTCAATTTGGTACAAGACACGCACTTTAAGGCCCAGTCATTGTGCGTCCCTTTTGTAGTTATTCTTTTTTTTATTATTATATTTTATTATTATTATATTATATATTATTCTCTTTAATTATTATTATTTCTACTTTTATGGAAAAGCGTTGACAAACTTTAGAAGTGTATATTCCTCTTTTTTCAGTAAGACTTACTTCTTTTTTCAGCCTGTAGAGAAGGGGAGAAACTTGAGAAGACCCCATTTCCTTAGCAATGCCAACACTGCCCTGAAGTTTCTCCAGGGAAAAAGGGTAAGTTTTCATTTTTATACAAGTATTTCCAGTTGCAATACTTAGGCTGAAAACAATTATTTCATCCAGAGGCAAATGAATACATTTTTTTTTAGCTGTTTAAATTTTAGGTGAAATTTATCAAAACAGCTAAATAGAAGAGAATTGCAGGAACAATATAGGGGGAAAGGATAAAAAATCACAATAATTTATAGAGACTTTTAAGGTATTGCTGTCATAAGATCTACCTAAATTGGTTAGTGGATATGAGTTAAACATGAAAAGTTGGAGTATTTGAATTTATTCAGGTGCGTGAAAATGACTCACCCTTCTCGGGGGAAAAGGGATAGGACCCTTAATCTCATTTCCTCTATCTATAAGAATAGGTGGTTGGATCTCAACCACACTTTGTGGAAAGTAAGAACTATTGTCCTAGCTATGCATTTTGGTGTCCGGGGGATGTGATATGAACTTTCTGAGGAGGGATCCCTAAGCACTTGTCATAGGATATCTAGGTTTTCAAAACTTAACCAACCTTGGTGGAAAGTAAGGGTAACTTCCCCAGCTTCCCCAACTTCCACAGCCCTAATATCATTACTTCAAGGAAGTTCAACCAGGTCCTGGTTGAACTTCCTTGAAGTAATGATATTAGGGCTGTTTTAAAAAAATTTTTTTATAAAAAACTCTTTTCAGTTTTAATGACTGAATTTTAATGTAAGTTTCTTTTACATTGTTTTTTATTCTCTTCGTTTGTTTTGCTGAGGATGGCCCTTGGATATAGGGTCGAAATATTAATTTAAAGTTGCGTTCCACTGTCTTGTATAAAAATTTCCCTGTTGTTCTACTTATTGTTTATGCTTATATTTACCTCTTGAGGGGGGGGAGAATTGCCCCTCCCATTTTTGTCATTACTGCATCTATCAAAGCAGGTGGGTGGCTAAATCTATCAAAGCGTAAGTGTCCAAATTGAGCCCCCCGGGTGGTTCGTATTCGATGCTACTCACGTTGAGGACAGGGCTCTCTAAAATCTTGTCGCCAGATGAAGGGGTTACCATATATCAACAAAACATGGCGGAAAGAGAGAGGTGACTTCAACGTTTTGCCTTTTCGGGGTCAGGGTTCGAGACAACTATTTTAGGGGAAGGGGTATATAATTTCAAGTCGTTAGGATATCCACTAGAAGCGGCTATTCAAACTCAACCAAACTTGTTTAAACATGAAAGTTACTCTCTTTGCTTTGCTTTTTTGGGAGTCAACCAACTCAACCCTCATTCGACTCAAAACTATGCAACTCAACTCCTATTCAATTTAACCCTATCTAGCTCATCCCCTATTTAGTCAACCCCTCTGATACTCAACCCCCTTCGATTTAAAGCTCCAGGTAAAGTTTTTTTTTTTAATCTTCACATACCGAATCGCAAGGGTGACTGCGTTAATCTAGGGTTGAATTACTTGGGGGTGAGATGCACAAGGATTGAGTTGATTGTGGTTGAGTTACATGAAGGCTCATTTAAACAGTGGTTGAGATTCACGAGGGATAAGTTGAATGAGGTTGATGTGAGTGAGGTTGAGTTAAATGGAGTCGAGTAGACTAGGGTTTAGTTGCATGGGAACCGATAGAAGCAGTGCTATTTGCAAATATATGTATATATCATATAAACTTCCTGTTTAAAAACAAATCCAACCAATGCTTGTAAGTTGTAACACCCAATTTATCTGCAGCTGATTGTTCATCAATAGAAACAATCAAAGGGGTGGCACAGCCATATGTTCAGTCGAGCCATGGGCTAATGGAAAAATATAAAAAATAAGTAGTAATAGTGCCACTTCTAAACCAGAAGAAAATAAGGATACAATTGATTTGTCAGTAGTCAACTAAAGGTGTAAATACAACAGAATAGGATTGCTTAATTTGTCTTTCTAAAAAGATTTGTTTTTGTAGTTAAATTAATTAACTAATAAATAAAATTTCCCTTTAACCAATTTAAAGTATAATCATAGTGGATTCTTAGTGTCCTCGGTACTTTCGAAATAGAAATAGCTAGTGTGTTTTGCAAGTTTGCTACAAGTTCGTTGTCGACTTTACAACTTGATAGTGAGATAGTCTGCGTGGTTGGATTATATCCATATAATTGAAGCACTGAAGATTTGATTATAGGCCTAGGATGTCTGTTCGTTTAACCCTGTGGGATACATTCATGGCTCGATCATCAGTAACTATGAACCGTCTATCATACTGATGTTTGGATCAATATTTGGTACATGCCGATAGGTATAGGACTCCTAATTTGACAAATTGCGTGTACAGTCTGGCGTGCACCATACATAGTGGGGGTGCGCCGTCTGTGGTGCAAAGAGTCGGGAGTGGTAATAATGTGCCACACAGGGTAGAGCAAGTGACAATCCGTAATGTATGGCCGTTTACAGATAAGAGTCGGTAACCCCACGGTGTATTTCATGTTTTTTTTTGTCTTAACTGTACTATCTTTATCCTATACTATACCATCAAGCTCTTTAATCCTTTCCTTACTGCAAATGAATAAAAAAACGAGTTTTTTCAAAAGACAGTAAGGGGCAACATTAAAACTTAAACTGAACAGAAATTATTACGTATATGAAGGGGGTTGCCTCCTGTTCAACAACTCGCTCTTTACGCCAAAATTTTTAATACTTTTAAAAAAGCTTCTTATTTTTCTAATTAAACTACCCTTGTGTTTCAGGAGTCGTTCTTAAAGAATTGGGACAAAATTCAAACTTTAGCGTAAAGAGTGAGGGGCTGAGGAGGGGCAACCCCTTCATATACGTAACATTTTCTGTTCGTTTTAAGTTTTAATGTTGCTCCTTACTTTCAGTTGGAAAAACTTGTTTTTTTGTTTAATTTCTGAGCGTTTTTTAAATCATGCCAGGAAATCTGGCACCACCTCCACGGAGAAATCCCCCTCCTCACGGAAATATTTTCTAGACTATTCAATCCCGGGTAAAATTTAACCCGGATAATTACCCCTAACAACTCCATGCGTAAAATTGAGACGGGAAAGAGAAAGCAAGACATATAAAAAGAATTGTGCATAGGGATTCTGGCAAATTCCCCCAGTGTAAAATTTTCCCTGACAATTTCACCCACTGGAAACTTCCCTCCCCATGGAAAATTCGCCCTTGGAAAAAAAAACCTAGCAGAAATACCCCCCCCCTTCGAAAATGTATGCAAACTTACCAATAACAAATACTATGCGTAAACAAAGGGCAAACTTAAAGACCTTTCCCCTGGGGTCGTGGGGAGTCATGTTATATTCAAAGGCATAATTATTGGGTGTTTCAACTATAATGAACAAAATGGCTATTTAAAAATTTTGATCGAACATTTTGGGAAAAAGGGTGGGGGAGGGGGCCTAGTTACCCTCCAATCTTTTTGGTCACTTAAAAAGGGCACTAGGACTTCTAATTTTCATTCGAATGAGCCCCCTCGATATTTTTGGACCACTGGATCGATAAGATCACCCCTGGGAAAAACAAACAAAAAGAAAAAGAAAAGAAAACAAACAAATAAACAGGCATCCCTGATCTTCCTTCCGGCAAAAAAATAGAAAATTACACATTTTTTTAGATTGAGGCTGAAAGCTCTGAAACAGGGTCCTCTGATATGCTGGATTTGATGGTATGATTTTCATTAAGATTCTTCTACTTTAGGGTGTGTTTTCCCCCTTTTTGAGAAATCAGGCAAACTTTATCAGGCTCGTAGCGTTTGATGTGTAACACTAAACTTAATGAAACTTATATATTCGGAATCAGCATAATAAGCCGCGTCTTTTGATGTATCTATCGGTATCAAAATACTGATTTTTTAAAGTCTTGATTACTATTGAGCCGCGTCGCTCCTTACTTGCAGTTCGTTACCACGAACTGTTTGATAACAGATTGTGGCTGCAGCAATAGGTGTAACCTAGCAAAGAGTGAACTACAGGCCATAGTAACCGAAAGTTTAGAAAACTTTTAAAAAAAACTGTCATGTGAGAAAAAAAATTTCATTTAAAGTTGAATCAGGAATAATAAGTATTATATAGGCTCATATGAATAATAAAACTAATTTTTTTGTTGCGAAAACGAAGTCTTGGGAATTGAGAAAAAGAGCTCTGTATCCCACAGAAATGGCTGTGGATCAAAATGAAAAGTAGACCTTCGGAATCATTATGGTTTAAAATTTGTGAATGGAGGATCTAAACCCCCCTCCCCGGCTTGAAAAACCAGATAAGGCGCTTTTTTGATGGGTAGTACTCCCCATGATGTGTCTCCTTTTCTTCACTCTATCGAGTAGTGCATAAATTGGTCCCTGATTTTAACGTCACACCAGCCGTCAGGAGATTGAGTCAAGAGCTTACGGTTAAAAGTTTCTTGTTTTAACCTTGTATTCTTCTTAATAGTATGATAAGTTCTCCTAAAGTATTCTCCTAACAATCATTTCTTCTAAGGTAATGAAGTCCAAACAGCAAAAACAATGGAAGTATACTTGCTTATGGGAAGTCTAAAATTCTTTTTGCTGCATTGTGGCTCAAAAGTCGCAATAATATTGTCACGTAGTTCTGCAAATTTTATTAAAAACACATCTGAAGTTCTTCTAATGTCCTTCCGTTTTCAACAATCTATACATATTTCATTTAGGACAATATTTCATAAATAAATGAATTTTCATCTGCTACTTCCCACAGATACTGATGATGATTTCCCGAATTTCCGGCGTATTTCCCGAACGAACAATTTCTTCGGAAAACTCCCCTCCGACAATCCCCCCTGAAAAATTCTCCCGACATGTAAAATTGACTAGCCAAAGGGAAATTAAGACAAATTAAAAGAATGAAGAAAAGAAGGGATTCTGGAATGTTCTACCTATATTCCAAAATACATGTAAAATAAATGGTATAGAATCAATCAGTTCATCGTAACAAAATGTAAGTAAGGACCAAGGAGAGAAAACCTTACTGTTACAGCCCCCATCTACAAAAATATGGAATTTTGCATGTTGTCCCAGTAAAAGATCACGGATGCGTGTTTTTTTTTCTTTCCAAGGGTGATCATATCGAACTGATATTCCTAGAAGATCGAAATAGGGCTCAGTCGAACTGTTCTATAGCCCTTTTAAAGAAACCAAAAAGATTGTGCCATGGGAAAGTTATACATTCGCTATTTATCAATCATCTGGTAGGAAAAACACTGATAATGAAATAGTTAGAATCAAGCTAGTTACATCGGTCGTTAAACAAATTATTTAGTCTCAAATAATTAGTTTTACTTTTTCCTTTAGTAATTATTGAGTATTTATCCTTACTTTTGGGTAACTTACGAGATGCGACTCAAATAGACGAGTAAGAAAGTGTGTGTTTGCCTAAAATTTTATTTCTCTACGCTCTTCTGTTTTTTCTGAGCTATCATTCCTAACTTCTAGGTAAAATTTATTTTTACATTTTAATTCTTTTACAGATAAAACTAGTCAACATTAATGCTTCAGACGTTGTCGATGGTCGTCCAGCGGTGGTCCTTGGCCTGATATGGACTATCATTCTTTATTTTCAGGTAAACAAGTTTATTTTCAAAAACAAGAACTGATTTGGTTTGAAAAGAAATAAAGTATAAAGTATAACTGGTTAGAACTGTCTTGTAAACTTATAAGCGTGGGCTCTCCTCAGTCCTTTAGAAGTCAAAAGAACTGGTGTTGATAACCACAGAACCGGACCAATCTAGCTATTTAATCGAAGCAAGATGTTCATTGAAGTTATTTCGATGCAGCTAAATTCTTTGATGATGCGATTTAACAAATTCGTAAACCTACTTAAGTCAAAATTGTCAAGGATGAATACCCTTTGGAAAAACGAAAGAAAAAAAGAAAGAAAAGAAAAACTGACATTTGCACTTACCATAAAAAACGTAGTCAAACATAACAGAATTGGTACTTGTATGATGTATCGACCACACTTTGTTATTGGTCTGTAATAAAACTAGTTTACTCTGTACGCTCGGAGATAATCAACTTAGTTTGAGTGAGATAAACTACTATTCAGGTATATTTTAATTAAATATTTGATATATATACTGTTGGCTAGGTTAGGTATTTAATATAATCCGTTCTAGGCGGCCTGCTTTCTATAATTTTCTGTTGTAGTTTGCATGATTTTGTTAATAAAGTATTATATTTTCATCAGCCAAAACTCCCTCCCTCCTTCCTTTCATGCCAAAACTCCCTCCTTCCTCCTGAGGCTGATGTTGCTTCTGTCTTAATGAAAACTTGATTTAAATACAAGAATTTTTAGTTTAGTATTTCAAAAGAATTCTTACTTCCTTGACTCTTTCCTTTTTTTAAACTTATTCTTTTCAAATCTGTGGACAATCAGTTTGGTAAGTATAATTTTCGATACAAGCGATCTTTTTAGTTTTAAAGAAAGCACAAACTCTAGCAAATGACACTCGGAACTTTCTGCCTTTTGCGAAAAAACTACGTTTTTATTTATTTAATTTTTTATTGACAAAGTATGTGTATGCACTACACAGTTTATATAATATACCAGTTAGTTTACCGCAGATGATTTCTGGCTCTTCATTCTCGGTGCGAACAAAAAGCTCCTCCCACTTATTTCTGCACTTATTGTCCGCGTATTGAGCCGGCCAAGTGGTTTTGTCAGTACTTGTTCCGTAGGTGATTATTCTTTGTCTACCCGTGAAAAGTTTAATGCCGCTTATGTTTATATCTGCAAAAACGTTCTCTTTGAGCACTCGCACCTCGGTCCGGGTTTTTATAATGGGTGAGATAGGGAAAGATCATACTGGATAATTATATAAACTGTGATGCACTAATAGCATATTTCTGCTAATGAGTTGTCTCAGCACTAGTCATCATACATTTGAAAAAGATTGGATTTAAGAGGCAAACGGTGTCCACGCACAAAAAGCATACAATTCAACTTGGATAATAGGTGGATTCGGAAATGAACGGGCTTTAAAGGGAACGAAAAAAACGTTGTTGAAAATTGTTATTCTGTCAAGCGTTAAGACTTCTTTTACGAAATTAGATTCTTTTACAAAACGCAGAGGTGGATCCAGGGGGAGATTTTTGGGGTGCTTGCAACGCCACACTAATTATAGGGGTTGAAGGGGCGTAAATACCAACGGAGAGCCCAAATTTTATTGGTGTCCCACCCAAGGTCGCAGCTTGGGTTTTAAGTTTGGGGGGGGGGAATATAAGTAATCATATAATTATATTATATAAATTATTATTCCGACAAAATCGTCAAATATGCCGTCAAATACTGACACATTAGTTAAACTAAACTAAAAACATAAGCTAAATGTCAAGGTGTCGCGCTGCGTGCCACCATCTTGGAGCTTTTGGGCCCCTCTTAGTTGCGCCACTGGTCCCACCCTAACACTAATTCCTCATCCACGCATGCCAACTGTGGTGGAGATCAACCAACATACCTTAGATCTGCACTTAGTTTATGTTGATTTAGTAGAATCATGGTGCGATCTTGAGGAGATTTGGTAATTAACATTTGATTATTTAGGACCAAGTCATAGCTTATGGACCTCTTTCAGTCCCGCTGAAGTAAATAAAGCTCGTCTGTCCGTATGGATGTTGGAATAGGGAAGGTATTGGAAGTACGGGTCTAAGGGCATCGTTCAAGGCTCTCAAATCATGAAGGTTGAAAATCCTTCTATGACTCTGATTTCAACTACATGCAGCGTGTCCATCTTTGTATTCAAACATATGCATTAGGCTTGCGATGGGGTATCTGCAGAACCCGGGGCCATTGCTCCTGGGATTGCATGAATTGCGTCGACCCTGGAGATACATTTTCACGTTTTGAATTTTCTAATTTAAGTTTCTATCTTAAAATTCAGATACCACACTTTGTTAGGCTGTGGGGGAACACAAGGTTCGAAGGAGTTGGAGGTTGTCTCCCCCCTGACCAGTTCTGGCTCTAGAAGCACTGCTAGTAATTTTAATTTAAGATTGAGTGAGCCCATCTCAGGGATCTACAGTCAGCTATTTTATGTAAACAAGCCAAAAAAAAATATCTTTAGTGTGCCAAAGCTACTCCGTTCACTAGAAAACTACGAGACTTTTTTTTTTATTTTTTTTTATTTTATTTATTTTTTTTTTTTTTTTTTGATACGAACTGAAACCATATTTGTTTTCCTTAGAAGTTTGATTTTCTTTTTGTTTTTGATTTTAAGACAATGTCATACATGTACGAATTTTCTCGTTTGCTATTTTTAGTTTTATAGTATTGCACCTAACTTGATGCTAAATACTGTATTTTTACTTTAAGCGGCGTTCAAAGCTAATGAGGATTATTGTGAGTGTAACTTTTGTTATTCAGTGTTATATATTCTAATTAACGAAACAATTTCTTCCTCAATTTGTTTTACTAGAGTTGACAGGACACTCCGAAATTGCCCATATTCTTGGGACTCCGATGATTAGAACCTCTTAGTTTCTCTTTTATTGTCCATCTGTTATAGTTAAGTTGTAAGTTGAGTATAGTAAGCATTGACTTTTTTGTGGCATTCGTTCTTAAAAAAAATTCAGAAAAAAAAAGATTAAAGAAAACTAATAAGCGGTATCATAGTTGCAGTGATAGCTGAAACCTAGTAAAGAGCGAACCACGGACCTTAGTAGCGGAAAGTCTAAAAGCGTGTAAAAAAAAAAAAAACTGTATAGTGAAACAAAATATCATTAGAAGCTAATTTGACAATGGCAACTAATGTTTTGATTAAAATTAATAGTAAAAGCATGTAGTGAAAACAAATTTGAGAATTTTGCAAAAGATCCCTTAACCCATCAAAATGGTGTCAGACTCAAATTGAAAGTGCACAACTGGACAGGGGTGTCGTTAGGAGGGGGGAAGGAGGGGGAAAGTTGCCCCCCAATAATGTGGAGAAAAAATAATTATATATCCCATGCCCCTTGAATATCCGGATATGGACTCCTCTCCCCCCACCAATAAAATACTGGAGATTCACCCCTGCAACTGGAATCACCTTGGTTGAAATCCTACACCCTATGTAGGATTAAATAAAAAAACAAGTTTTTTTACCTGAAAGTAAGGAGCGACAATAAAACTTAAAACGAACAGAAATTATTCGGTATATGTTAGGGGCTGTCCCCTCCTCAACGCCTCGCTCATTACGCTAAAGTTTTTTAATGTTTAAAAAAATAGAGTTGTGAGAAAGTCAAACCTTAGCGTAAAGAGCGAGGCGTTGAGGAGAGGACAGCCCCTTTCATACTCGTAATAATTTCTGTTCGTTTTAAGTTTTAACGTCGTTCCTTACTTTCAGTTAAAAAAACTTATTTTTTTTATTTAATTTTTGAACGTTTTTGAATTAATGCAGGTTTTGATTTTGGTTCACCGTACATTAATAACTAAAACAAAATTTGCATATTAATTTTACTTTTATTTGGTTAAATGGCTTTCTCGAAACTTGTTGAGAGAGAGAGAGAGAGAGAGAGAGAGAGAGAGAGAGAGAGAGAGAGAGAGAGAGAGAGAGAGAGAGATTTTGGCTCACCGTACATGACTAACTAAAACAAAATTTGCGTATTAATTTTACTTTTATTTGGTTAAATGGCTTTCTTGAAACTTGTTGAGAGAGAGAGAGAGAGAGAAAGAGAGAGAGAGAGAGAGAGAGAGAGAGAGAGAGAGAGAGAGAGAGAGAGAGAGAGAGAGAGAGAGAGAGAGAGAGAGAGAGAGAGAGAGAGAGAGAGAGAGAGAGAGAGAGAGAGAGAGAGAGAGAGAGAGAGAGAGAGAGAGAGAGAGAGAGAGAGAGAGAGAGAGAGAGAGAGAGAGAGAGAGAGAGAGAGAGAGAGAGAGAGAGAGAGAGAGAGAGAGAGAAAGAGAGAGAGAGAGAGAGAGAGAGAGAGTGAGAGCAGAGGAGAGAGAGAGAGAGAGAGAGACGAGAGAGAGTCAATCACGAAAAATTCAAGAATTTAAGAGTATTTAGGAAAAAGTTGTGGAAGCATGTAGAGAGCGGGTTTTTAATCTCAGAAATTTAAAAAAGAAATTGTTGCCGAATGTTGAAATTAGCATATGATTTGTTCTCCTACATTTTTTTATATTGAATCTAAGGTCTGAAATAAGCTTTTGTCATTATGTCGTACTCAGAGCTTTTGTTTTGTCTAATAGATCGAGGAAAACACGCGTGTATTGGAACGCCTTGGTCAAAGAATGGGTGGTTCAACCATTAGTCTTGAAAGCGCTGGACGTTCATACGCTTCTAATCTTGCTTCTGAAAGACTTGCATCTGGAGCTTCATCGCCCATCACTGCCGGGTCTCCCGTCCCGCTTCAAGTCCATAGAATATCTGTAACTGAAAAACAAAAGGGAACTAGTCAAGGAGGCGCTAAAAAAGCTATGCTTCAATGGGTGCAAAACACAATATCCAAGTAAGTTTATTTTGAGGTCGATCTTTCTGATATTATTTTAGTATAACCTTGTATTGTACGCAATGAAAAACAAAAATGATGATTATGCGATCAATTTTTTCTAATAGCAAGTTTTATTATAGGTGACATAACCCTACTCAGGGCAATCATCTGGGTTTTTTTCGTATAAAAAAAAAAATTATGCTCATTATTCGTTCCGATGTAGAAGATATACAATAACAAATGGAAGTGGTAACTGTAAAAAAGAGGTATACAGGGTGACTTTATATTGACGCTAAATACATGATCATACATGACCCCTTCCTTTTTTTCGAAAAGGTGTTAAGTTTTTTAGTCAAAATTAATTGGCCGTTCAAGAAAAATTTTCTAAAATTTTTAAAAAACACCCCAATTCAATTGGAGGCTAAGTATCTTCTTGGATATGAGTTTTTCTGCTTGGCCACCATGGGATCTCATAATTTCTTGGTTTTGCAAAGTTCTTTGATGATTGTTTTAAAAGTGGGGAAGGAATTTTTTTAAAAGGGGCTTGTTTTAAAAGGGTGGAAGGAATTTTCCATTGAGGGGAGTCGGATTTCCCGGCTTTATTTAAAACGATTAGAAATTGAATAAAAACAAGTTTTTCCAACCAAAAGTATGGAGTAACATGAAAACCTAAAAATCCCCTTCTCAATACCTTGCTCTTTATGGTGAAGTTTGACTTTCGTCCTAATTCCTTATGAATGACTCCTGAAACACAAGGACTGTTTAATTAGAATAATAGGCTTAAAAGTTCGAAAAATTAGCGTAAAGAGCGAGGTATTGAGAAGGGGGTAACTACCCTCGTATACGTAATAATTTCTGTTCGTTTTAAATTTTGACGTTGCTCCTTACTTTCAGTTAAAAAAACTTGTTTTTTTTTAAATTTAGTCATAATAAAAGTCTTGCAGGTACTTAATTTTATGTTTGTTTGATGTATGTTTACTATTTATTATGTATTGTGTAATGTTTTGAATTTAACCAAGTGGTGTCTTTGCTAAACGGTAAATTTTCTTCTCCACCGCTTGACTAAAAACGTGCTATTGCAGACTTAGGGTAGGCCCATGCCCCCTTTATTTTTTTCATCAGGTTTTCAGAATCCACTACAAAATAATTTCCCAAAACAAGTTTTCAGACATCTTGAAAACACTTTTAGCCTCCTGTTTTTCATAAATGTTCCAACACCCATTGTCCCTCAAGGATATCCCATGTCCTTTACTTCTCACATTTGAAACCCCTCTAGACCCCCCCACCCCCCCATAATAAAAAGGCTTGAACTACGCTCCTGTTTCTAACAGTATAGCCTGAAGATTTTTTTGCTCTGTTACCTGAAATCTTAGACCCTTTTTCAGACACATTTAGTAGGTTTTGTGCTTTGTGCTCTTTGCTTTGTGCTTGTGCTTTGTGCTCTCAAGTAGGTACGAAGGAGGGAGCTTTAGGGACAACCATCACTCCAGATATTGACCACACAACCCTACAATATTCACATAACTGATAACTCACCTTTTTATGCTGTTGCGACAAATTTTCCCTCACCCCTTACCCGATTTTCTGTGTTTTCTATTTTTCTTTTGGTTATACTTTCTTGTAAGGGTTTTAAGGGTATTATCTTGTATAGTGTTTAATCATTTAGGATAAATGGGTAGTATGAAAGGTCTTTCACGGGGAGGGGGCTTAAGGATTTCAAAAGAGTACAATCTTCAATATTAAAATATCCCCCATCTGCCCCATTGAGTTATGTTTCGGTGTTTTTATCCTAATTAACCAGAATTCTATGTATTTTTACGAACTTCTCAGGTATTTTTGAAAGTTTCTTAGTTTTACTTCATTTTTTTTTTCAAAGAAAACCCATTTCCTTTCCTCCAGAATGCACCTATGAGTTTTATGTATTAAGTGATTATGTTTTGAGTATCTTATATTCACAAAATAAACCTAGTTTATGCAAACTAATTGTATCTTAGGTTAACTTATAAGGGTAAAGCGGTACCACATTTTACGAGCTAAAAGACAAAAGTAAACCTTGTGCAGTATGAAATCAGGGTCGAACAAAAACTATTGCAGATTTTTAAGTTCTTCAAAATTTCCAAGATATGTTATTTCAGTCGAGTTTTCTCCCTTTGTTAATCTGCATCTAATTTCATTTATGTTGTTTGGTTTGAATAGCTTACCCCCGCCTTTAGGTCGCCAAGAGGTAGTCTGCCGCTTTTTGGATAATTACACATTTTCGGGGAAGAGCTCTGCTCTTTATAAACAGGGCATTTTATTATCCTCATTGTGATGCCTCTTAGAACGAAGAAAATAACCTCAGAGGGGGGGTGAAAATTATTCTGAGGAAGGGCTAGCAAACACTTTATTTGGAAAAGGTCAAACTCTGATCGCCTCTATTGTGCATGTATGAAATACAGCAAAATTACACGCATTAACAGGTAATAATACTATTGAGTGGATCATAAGTATTCTCTGCAGCGACAACTTCAAATCTGCGTGGGTAGATAGATTCTCCAAAATGAATTCTTGTGGGAGTGAAGGTTTTTGCACGTAGATTGACTAGTTTTTGTATTTATTTATCCTCGCTTTTATTGCCTCTTTGCCAAGAACGAACGAAACACATGTCATTTAACTTCTGAATGATTCTTTCTCCTGATGTTTTGTGCCGGTCACGTGTATTATGTAACTTCCTAACCAAAATAAGCCGGTTTAAGCTATGCATTATAGGAATGGATTGCGAAACAAATCCAAAAATTCCCCTTATGGTAGAAACAGCAACTAAAATGAGATAGTAAAGTATATTGTTTTTAACTGTTTTAAATATAACTGTTTTTGTTGACGGACTATTTTAAAGGCTTGCAAATTCTTTTTTTTCTTGCAACGTTTGTAAAATAGTCAATTACTTGATACGCGTTTATAAACTATTTCCTGTCTTTAAATATTTACACACTGTGGACCAGTAGCGGCGTTAGGCCTAATAATCTGGGATGGGGTGAGGTATAATACAGGAGTGTAAAAATATAAAATAAAAGGAATTTAATGTCAGATGCCAGAAAAACTAAGGGACAACAACCCCCCCCTGCCCGGACCTAGAACCACACTTAGTTTGGACTTAATTTAAAAGCCCCTAATTTCTAATCAAAAATTTCATAATGCTTGTTATTGCAAGCCTTATGGTGGGTAGTAATGTAGAAATCTTGACATTTCAGATTCCTCTTGCGTGTGTACTAGGCTGGGCGGTATATAGGATTTTGTTGGGGGGGGGGGAGGTACAAAAACTTTTGAAAACCGCACCAAAAATTTGTTCATATGCATATTTGTTACGTTTTTTATGTGTCGGGCAAACATTTCTGGGGGGGGGGGGCTCAAATCCCCAGACCCCTCTGCCATGGCTTTGGGGCTTTGGTGCTAGGACTTGGTCATTCTAAAGATATTAATACTTTCGTCTCCTTTTAAAGCCATCTTAAAATCCCTTATATTTTATTCTCTTCAGTTTTTTCTCTTCTTTCTTCATAGATTAGTTTCCTATGGATAGTTCACATTTGGACCAATTCTTAGCTTCGGTAGAAAATATTAAATATTTGAAATGTGCCGTTTGATACGTTTCAGTACGTTCAACGCAAACTATGGATAATGACTCTTTTTTGGGGAAACACCGTAAAAATTTGCGTAACTTTTTCAGTTTTTCATCAGGGGAAAGTAAAAATATGCCTATGGAATGATATTCTTGCCTTGTTGGCATTAATTGAAAAAACCTATGGAATGGAAAGTTAATAAGTACAAACCTAAATAAAGAACATTATATGTATTTGTCGCTAAACAACACAACAAATAACGCTAAGTAGTCAAGGTGTAAACTGGGAAAATGTCAGAATAGATAGTGAAATTTTGCTCAAATTGTCTAACCATTAGATTTACCCATTATACATGTTCGAGTTATATTGCAGATTTCGCTAACGATGTAAAACATAAATCTTGCAACTCTGATGTTCTATTGCTGAACTAAAAAACACAATATTATAAAAAAAAAAAAAAAAAAAAAAAAAAAAAAAAAAATATCAATTTACATATGTCTTAACGATTTTGACTTTATAAGATTATCAAGAGAGATTGTATTTTGTCGTAAGTATGTATGTATTTGGTTAGCGACGCTTCTTGACTACAAAGTCCTTACGTCAGCCCACTAAAGCTGAGTTGGAACTCTGGGTCCCGTATAAAAAGCTGAGATCAAACCCATTTCGCCACCACAGGACTGCATCATATTTTTTCTTTCTGCTTTTATTATACAGAGGGTGCAATTTCAGTTGCTGACACCAACTCGTATTTTTATGGAGAATTCGTGACAGTTGTTGGATTGTACATATTTCGAGGATCTCATATAATATTTGAATAAATCTATTTCTTGGCTTGCAGGGATCACTCAATTCAAGTAAGCGACTTCGGCTCAAGTTGGAGAGATGGAAATGCGTTTGTTGCGCTTGTAAATGCCATAAGACCTGGGACAGTGGATGTCAACGGTCTAAATAGCAGTTCAAGTAAGGCTCGTCTCGAGTCTGCTTTCATTGCAGCAGAAACACATCTTGGTATTGCCCGTCTTCTTGATGCTGAAGACGTTGATGTTCCTCGTCCGGACGAAAAATCTGTAATGACTTATGTTGCTCAGTTTCTGCACAAATATCCTGACCCATCAGCTGTAAGTACTTCTTTGCTTTAATACTTATTGTAAGTTGATAAAGTTTTTTGTCTCCACCAAGTACTCATGCAACAATACAACTCAGTAAATAAACTAGCTTTTCCTAAGGGGTGTAAGAACAATCTAAAAATTTGTTAACTAAGTCCTTATTGTCTTTGCTTCTTCTAAAAAGAAAAAGGACGAAAGCTTGACATTTAATCGTAAGGTTTATGGGTACCTGGAGAAATCTAGGGATATAAACAGGAAGGGTGTGTGTAAGCACTGGATGTGCACTTCTTGGCCCAAGGGCCATGAAAGGGAGACCGGCATCGCCGGTAGGGACTACAAAGTCCAATGCCGTATAATTACATTACATTATGCGCATTTAATAATACTAAAATATTTCACATTATAATTTCTTTGGAGCCTCTTTTCCTTTCTTTTTTTATACCAGTTTCAATTGACAAAACTGATAGTAAAATATACTATATAGAACTTGATAAAAGGATAATTATTTATGTGTATGAAACTCGTGCCGCGGCAACATTTCTGCTTATTCTTCTTCAAGCAGCTGGTTTTTAGAGAAAAGTTTGTTTGTGAAATACCTGGAACAAAGTTGTAGAAAAAATATTTTACAGTGCAAAGAAAAAACTTGCTTGATAATTCGACCTGAATGATAACTATTTTTGAATGAAAAAAAGGAAGAAATTTGACAAAAAAGGGTTGAGACTCTAGACTGAAATCTCCATATGTAAAACAACAATAAAAAGAAAAAAACAATTAAAGAAGTGTTTGAACAAAATTTTCTTTCTGATGCAATTGATCTACAGCAATTGAAAATTAGGTTAGTATTTATTGATATTGGAATATTTCTTTAATAATTCTTGAAAAATGACGTGTTGAAAGTTATGTAACATATCTATTAGTGCGAAGTTGGTTGAAAAGCCCTGAACCACCAATTTTTCCCCATCTATTTGTACCAAGTACAAGTCCTTACATGATATTAATCTCAATAGGATTTAGAAGGTCTACCTTTCCACTGAACATATTTTTGAAATTTATGGTTTTCAGTTATTAATTATTATACGTGGTATGAGTAGTAGTAGTAGTGGTAATGGTAGCCATGGGTAGGAGTAATCATGATAGTAGCATTAGTAGTAATACCTGTAGCGGCAGTAGTCGGAGTGAGATTGGTCAGGATTGGTTATTGTAAGATTGCTCTTGGTGGCGGTCGTGGTAGGTTTATTCGAGTGGTGGATATAGAAGACATGGTAGGAGCTGTCGTAGGAGGATGCTCAAACGGTAAACATTATTATCGAGAATATCTTAAATAATATTGCTTCTTTATTAACTTCTTCTAGAAAATCGTCAAATTGTTGAAAGCTATATGTGTCTTAATTGATTAAACTGAATATTAACTAATTAGATTAAAATGAATATTTGATATATAATGATGTTAATTGCTGAAAGCTGAGCAATTCAGGATTTTATTTCAATGTAATTTTATTTTATTTTCAGTGTTTTAAGAACAAAAGAAAATATTTGTATTATAAATTGTTTTCAGCAAAGCGCAAATGGCGCAGCAGGCTTTAGACTTTTACAGTTAGAGGAGGGAGAAGGGACAGTTGCCAAGTTCTTATTTATAGTGATTTTTGTTCGTTTAAGTTTTATTTGAGTATTCAGTTTAAGTTTTACTCGTTTGAAGATTTATTTATTGATTTATATTAGTACCTGTTGTAATTTTGTTTGCTATGATTGTTTATTTAACCTCTGTTAGTTATGGGTTTCCTTTATTCTTTAGTAGTCATTTCTGGTCGTTTTGAGCTTGAATTATCATAGGAATTTATTTCTGCTCGTCGTAAGTTAAATATGGCTCTTTACTTTTCTTTGAAAAACTTCTTTTTTGTGAAGTTTTTAAATTAATTTTATATATTTTTGATTGCCAAAATTTCATGTTTTTCAACATTTCTCATTAAGTTTTTTTTTCAACATCAAAGTATCAAAACATTGAAGTGCTGTTTTTTTTTCAATATTGAAGTTTCAAAGTTTAAAATTCCCTGAAAGTAGTCACAGTTGGATGTATTAGCAGTCGCAGTTGCAATTTTTCGCAGTTGGAAATTGTCATACTCGCAGTCACGACCAATCCCATTTGCAGCCGCAATAGTAGCAGGAGTATTAGCAGTGGCCCTGAAATTTTAAAGTTATACCCTTACCCGATCCTAAAACAGTACAGATACACCTGTTTGATAACTTGGATAAAGATAATTTCTTTCAATTTAGCTCAACATATTCCTCGACACTTCCCAAAATTTCGCCTCAGTACCCTTAGCCTTTTCGCAGACACCCATGATCAAACATTCCCCACTTTCTCAATGATAAATCCCGCATGTAAAAAATTAACAAGTTGCATAATTTACATTCCTTGCCCCTGGGCCTGTGAGAGAATAGCATCCACAGAGGCATAGCTATAAGACTCTGTGGCTATTTTGAATAAAATAGCTTTTTAAGAGCTTTATCAGTGTTAAGGGGAGCCTCTAAAAGGACAAGAGAAGGGAGGGAGCGGTTGCCCTTCATTCCTTTTTTAACCTCCCTCTCACCATGCCTTCTAAGTTTCAACTTAATACCCTTAGCCGTTCCTTAGATATTGCTGTTGTGTTCTTTTGACAACCCTCCTGCATATAGTGTGCTTTGATTTTTTTGATATCCCACTCAACATTTTCTAGAAGTTCTACCTTAATATTCTTAGCCTTTTTGAGACTCAGGATCAAACAAGCCCCCTTTTCCCAATAACCAACCTCGTACATAAACAATGGACAACTTGTATAGCTTACAAACCTTGACCCAGGAGCTGTGGAGGTTACGTCATCCCCGGAGATAAAGTTATTTGAGTTTTTGACTATTTTGAACAAGATGGCTATTCCTAAATTTTGATAAGATATCTTTGGAGGGAAGGCAGCTAAAAAGAGAATGGAGGGGGACTCCTTCCAGCTCCTTCTCAACATCCCGCTTAACATGTCCTGAAAGTTTCGACTTAATACCCTCAGCAGTTCGTAAAATATTACACATCCTCCTTTTTGATAAACTGGATGCACATAGTGCCTTTTGATTTAGTATAACATGCCCCTCGACATATTTTCACCTTAATGCCCTTAACCTTTTCGAATACACTCAGAATCAAATCTTCTCCCTTTTCTTAATGATAATACCTGCATGAAAACAATGGACAAATTGTGTAATTTTCAGACCTTGCCTTGCGGCTTGAGGGGGGGGGGGATGGCATCCCTGAAAGTATAAATATTGCACCTTTTAACAGTTTGAACAAAATGACAATTCCAAAATTTTGATCCGCTTTGATTAGAGGTGACACCTAAAAAGAGGAGGGGAGGGGGGATGACTGGCCTCCATTCTCTCTTCAACATCTCCTCAACATACCTTGAAAATTTCATCTTAATAGCCTCAGTCGTTCTTTAGATATTGCTGATATTCCCTTTTTCACAACCATCAAGCACGTAAGTATGTTCAACATCCGTCTCAACATTTCCTTGAAGTTTCACCTTAATATCCTAAGCCTTTTTGGAGACCTAGGATCAAACATGCCCTCTTTTTCCAATTAAAAACCTTGTATGTTAACAATGGGCAGCTTGCACAAATTGTAGCCCTTGCTCCGGAAGCTGGGGAGGGTTCAACCTCAGATGCATTGTTATTTGACCTTTCAACTATTTCAAACAAAATGGTCATCTTAAAATTTTGATCTGATGTGTATAGGGAAAAAAGGGCCTGGGGGCTGGTAACCCTTCAATCACATTGGAATATTAGAAAGGGCTCATAAACTTTCAATTTCCAATTACATGAGCCTCTTCCAAAATTTCTACTTGATCGACTTGACTTCATTAACCAAAAACGCTATACACAAAATTAGTACAAAGGGGACAGATAGGCAACTCGTAAGTCTCCTTTAATAATTAATTAAAAAAAACTTTTCCCACAAAATAAGTTTTTCAAAGAAAAGTGAAGAACTCCATTAAACAAAAAATGCGCTAATATAAAATCTAATAATCTTCTAATCTTAAACCTACCACAATCTAGCATCAATAAATACATGAACTCCAAAATGAACAGAAATTAAAAGAAATAACCAAGTCAAACTCAAAATGAACAGAAATTAACATAAGTTGGGCTCAAACCCCCTATGCCTTCCCAAAGCCAGAACATAATTTGCACTTCATTGGAAAAAAATATAAATGTTTTTAATTTTATAACTTTAATAAATCAAATAATACTAACATTTTGATTACTAAATATAAGTATATGTATATTAAACTGGCAATGCACATTCATTTATATTTTTTTAGTAAAGTGCAAATTTTGTTCTGCCCTTGGGAAGGCGTAGGGGTTTAGAGCCCAATTTATGTTAATTTCTGCTCGTTTTGAGTTTGACTCGGTTATTTATTGTAATTTCCGTTCTTTTTGGGTTTCATTTATTTATCGATGCTGATTTGTGGTAGTTTCACGCTTGGTAGATTATTTGATTTTATTTTTACTCATTTTTTGTTCCTTACTTAAAAGTAACGGAGTTTCTTACTTTTCTTTGAAAAACTTATTTGTGGAAGAAATTTTTTTAATTAATTTCTGTTCGTTTTATATTGACATAGTCTTTTCAGAGAAAAAGAAAATAACACTAAATCTTTTAGTTTTTTAAAAGATTTTTAGTTTGGCCTGGTATTTGTATGCTGGAGAAAAATTTTCAGCCATTTTTAACAACATACACCCTCTTAAAAATCTGGACACAAATATAAGTGTTTAATTTAGTTTCATACCTCGTCTAGTTGACCTGAAATGGAAAACTTGATACCATTCGCAAAAAAATCTGTTAAACTTTCTTTGATTGCTTGGATACACTTACGCTATTTTGATTTGTTCAAATTTTAAGAGCAGAAGCAGCCCCAAAAGTTTGAACATAAAACCCTCTGTCGTTCTTTGGATACTGCTGAGATGCCTTATTGGGAATTAGCATTAACACAGTGCATTTTGATTTAATCTTAAGGCAACATTTAGTTTTTAAACATAAAGTCAAATTGGAGGGTGGGCGTGGGAGGGGGATTATTTTTCCTGCAATCACTTTCGACTATTAAAAAGGGCATCAACCCTTTCTATTTTCAATCGAACGAGCCCTTTCCGAAGTTCCTACGACAACTCCTTCGATACAAAGTGCCCTGGTCTAAACAACAACAACAACAAAAAAAAAAAATACATTACACCCACATCGATCTTTACTATAAAAAATTCAATCCTTCCAATCACTTTTGACAATTAAAAAGGGCACTAAGCCTTTCGATTTCCAATAGAAGGAGCCCTTTTTGAGTTTCTGCGACAACACTTCCTATAAACACCTTATATGCCCTCAGGGCATATATTACAACTCTCACCCTAAGGGCTGTGAGGGTGGTTGTCATGTGAGGGTTTCTATGACAACGCCTTCTATAAAAACCTTATATGCCCCCAGGGCATAGCTTAGAACCCTTGCCCCGAGGGTAAACATATTTTCAATCTGGAAATCAACTACGCTGAACAAAATGGCTATCTAAAAATTTTGATTGGATGTGTTTGGGGGAATGATGGGCGTGGGGGGGGGCTAGTTGCCCTCCAATCACTTTCGACTATTAAAAAGGGCACTAGCGTTTAATTTCCAATCGAATGAGCCTTTTTTGAAGTTTCTACGACAACGCCTTCTATAAAAAACCTTATATGCCCCAGGGCATAACTTAAAACCCTTGCCCTGAGGGTTGTGGGGGAGTGTCCTCTTAAAAAATATATTTTCTATCGGGCAATCAACTACGCTGAACCAAATGGCTCTCTCAAAATTTTGATTGGATGTATGTGGGGGAATGATGGGCGTATGGGGGGGGGGCTAGTTGCCCTCCAATCACTTTCGACTATTAAAAAGGGCACTAGCCACTCCAATTTCCAATCGAATGAGCCCTTTTCGAAGTTTATGCGACAACTCCTTAGATATGAAGTGCCCGGGTATGGAGAGAAAAAAAAAACACATTGTGTCCACATCGTTCTTTACTTAGCAGTGCTAGCGCGCTGCCTATGATAAAGAAAAAAAATGCACTTCAATAACTCTCACGGAGCACACAGAGAGGAACAAAGAAGGAAAGGAAGAAGAAAGATAGAAGAATAAAAAACAACCAAGGAAAACATTGACTCACGGAGATCGGAAAGGGATTTACAAAACGAATTATAAATAAATCAATAATGCATTCAATCCCTGCTACTTTAGGCGGAAGGAACTTTGTGTTTTAATTTCTTTATATATATATATATCACAGTTTATATAATATACCAGTAAGTTTACCACAGATGATTTCTGGCTCTTCATTCTCGGTGCGAACAAAAAGCTCCTCCCACTTATTTTTGCACTTATTGTCCACTTATTAGGTTCCTTCACATTGAAAACGTAAGACTTTACGTTACGTTTAGTCCTAAGGTTGTTACGTTTCATGTTACGGGTCTTACGTTTATGTTCCTTCACATCGAAAGTCTTCCCTTCACACTGCAACGTCAATTTTCAGCGCTACCCATGCAAAAAAGTGGTTTTCCTTGTTGTGCAAGGAAGGGGGCTGTAATTTCCTTATTCTAGGTTTTTGACCCTATGGATTCCAACGGTACACTTCATTTTGGTCTGATGCCATTTTAGAGGGGCTTCAGGATTTTTTTTTAATCACCATAAATGTCTTTTCGAAAGTAACTCTTACTTTTAAGAACAACCAAAATAATAGTTATCATTCCTGAATCAGTGTCAGATGGCATTTTTTTCACTAGGCAGTATTTTTTTTCTTAACGTGTTTTTTACTTTTAGTTAGTATGGGCTGTTGTTTGCTCTTTAGTCATCCCTGTGGTTATCCCAGTCCAACGTTAAACTTCTGCAAGTGAACACTGGCAAAGGGAAAGGACACTGCATGGCAGTTTCCAAATTTCTCTAAATCTGTTTATTTTTTTCTTTAGTTTCAGTTTCATGGCAGGCATGTCTTCTTACACATTTTTAATAACTTTATGTTAAAAAGCGTCTCTTTACATTGTTTTTCACCATATCCCATAGAATTAAGACACCTAATTATAGCTATTAGATTTTTTTCAAAGAAATCTAAAACCAGTTACTACATTTCAAAACAAAGCCATAGAAATGTCAAAAGTATTTTCTTATATCATGTTTTTATTCTGGTACTAGTGCTATTATTGTTCATTATTCATATTGCTGGAATATTTATTATTTTTAGACCTACTAGACATTTTTTTCATGTAATTTAATGCTTACCTTAAAGAGAGAAAAAAAGCTTTATTAAGTTCGTCTATAAAACTAAAAATACATTGAATGATTAAAGTATTTTTTTAACTGCCTTCATGATCTCCATCTGCAACTCTAATTTTGAGTCATCCGGTTCTTTATTCAGGTGAGATAACAGTGATTGTAGAAAGTACCACTCCAGATCATGCTGGTCATCGCTGTTTTTTTTTGTCAATTGCTTGCTGTTCCTGCAGGTCTAATTGATCTCTAGACCCTGTCTTTGTTCTATTATGAGTTTGATTTTTGGTTGTTGATGCATATATTTGTTGCCTACTAGAAGCTTGGGAACTTTGGATATCTGTTTGATTGTTAATGAGAATTTCTTCACTAAGGGTAATAAAATCAGCATCATTCACTTCAGCATAGTTATATTGTTGGCTACTAACTGCAGCATGTGAAACATCAATACTTGTTGTATAGTTCAAGGGATTCTCACTAGAGACACACCCTGCACACTCTGAATAAATTTACACTGATATATTCTCATCTTGATCAGTATCCCCTGTTGTCTCACGGTTCCTTTCAATAATATGCTCAGAAAGTAAGTTCATTCTTTGTACAAGCTTTTGGTCTTCTGACTTTAAGCTTATACTAGCACCAGATTCACTTGTAGATCTCCCTTTTTTCTTTAGGTGGACATAGTGGTCTCTCAGGTTCTCAAGCTCCCCCATCTTTTCATAAGCTCATTAACTAGAAAAAAACCACAATGATTACTAAATTTTTCAATTTTTAAACTTTAAACATACTCATTTTATAGCCCAATTTTTATTACAGCTAATTCATAAAATATATTGTGGAGATTTAGTTAATTTTTCTCCTCAATAGCAAGAACTCCATAGCCTATTAATTCTATGGGGCAACAAAAAAAGAATTTTTGGACCACAGAAAGTCAAGGATCACTTAGAAAAGAAGTAAAATTTATTGTGCCTTAAATCAAATTTATTGAAACAATATACTTTGCCTACACCCAATTATTAAAAATTTGTTAGGGTACTAACTGAATTAATTTCATTTCTTTACTACTATAATACTTCAATGCATAAATACTCAATAGTCTCTACTGTATTTCCATTTGCTTATCAAAGTTAAGTGTCACTTAAAACATGTTGGTGATGGGCCAAAAAAACATGCATATTCAGTGTCCTGATTTGAAGCTTTAAAATACAATACAATTTGTTGTGTTTGTATCTAATTTTAAGGTTGCTTTGGGTGCAACAAAAGTTAGTCAAAATCAACTTTTACTTGAAGACAATATCCACACACAGGTGTTTGGGGAAATGATGACATTGTATTTACTATTCTCTTTTTTTTTCTTTTTTTCAAAGTTCATGTTTTCCTATGACATTTTCCTTTGTTTCTGACAAAGTTCTTAAAGATCACACATTACATAGGTCTAATCACTAAATATTATTTCTAACTATGTCATTCAAATCTTTTTACTAAATGGTTTTATCCTTCATTTAAATTCTTAGTAATGTTTGGTAGTTGATATATCTTTCTGTGTTAATAAATCCATACAAATATATTTCAACACCACAGGAAATATTGCTGTAGCCTACTGTGAATATGCTGTCTGTTGTGAATTCCATAAATGTAATCTTCACATGTTGGAAATGTTAATAAAGTTTTGGTGTAAAAAAATAATTTAAAATATATAGCCTATTGCCTATGTTTAAAACAAAACTTTGCAGATGATTGATGCTTGTAACATTTTTGTACTTATTTCCAATCAAAACTTAGGTAATATTGTTCAATTTTATCATTTTGAGAAAAAACAAATAGCCTTAAATAGCCCATAGTGAACCCAATCATGGCGAATGGCAGTACAATGCAAGGTAGCATTACAGATCAGCAGCTTTGTAGTAGAAAATGGCTTAATAAACTTAAAAGAATACCATTAGATTCCTTATTTTATGCTCTTTTCCTGTATCACATGTGTTTCTGACAGTGCACCTTATCTTCCCTAATGTTCCTGGATATATCCCTAAGATAGCCTATATAAAACTTCTACATTGCCAAAGAAATTAACTTAAAGTCTTTATTTTTTCTCAATGATCCTAAATCTTTTTCATTTGAGAGGATGTTGAGAAACTAGATCAAACTATCAATTTAAATGTACCAAAGTAGGTTAGATCCTAATCTAAGTTTTTTCTTGCTTCAACCTCATAAAGAACATTTTAAATCCTGAGTTAAGTTACAAAAATAATCTCCTAAATATCATTTAAATGATTAACTGTACCACAAAAGGTTTTATTTTAAACTCAAAACCAAAAAGAATTGAAAAAAACTAGCAATATTTATCAAAGTATAGCCTATCCTAGCCTAGGCCCACAAATCAAGACAGTCTATACTTAGTACTTTCTTTCCTGCTGATGAAAAAGTTGGCTCGGACTTTCCAAAGAATTTAATTTAAATTGCTTGTCCTTGAAAACAGGGTCCTTTGAGCTATATAACCTTTTCTAGCTTCTAATAACTCATATAGTTTTTCATCTAAGTTCCATTTTGCTCAAACGCAAAGTATAAACACATACAACAAGTACTGACAAAACTCTTCAAAAGTGACCCCGCGTACCTCAGCGCCTCTAGAGGAAAAATGCTGTACTACTTAATCGCTCCGAGCCAATAAGTTAAATTTAATACAGCTTTTACGGAACAAGTATAATCACCTACGGAACTTGTGCATTTATCCCCCAGGTTCGCATAGATATGGAATCGTCTCCGGAGACGCGGACAAAGGGTTACTTTTTTTGGGTGGAGAGGATAGGTTTTGTCAGTACTTGTTGTATGTGTTTATACTTTGCTCAAACGTAAACGTAAGAAGTTGAAATATTTTGAACTTCTTCCGTCAGAGCTCTAGCATTGCGTTTTGACTTACGGATACGTTAACGTAAGGTCTTACGGAGGGTTATGAGCCTTACGGAAGGCTTACGGAGTTCAGTGTGAAGGGGAGAACGGAAAGCCAAAATTCAATGTGAAGGAACCTATTGGTTGAGCCGGCCAAGTGGTTTTGTCAGTACTTGTTCCGTAGGTGATTATTCTTTGTCTACCCGTGAAAAGATCTAATGCCGCTTATGTTTATATCTGCAAAAACGTTTTCTGTAGCACTCGCACCTCGGTCCTGGTTTTTATAATGGGTGAGATAGGGAAAGATCATATTGGATAATTATATAAACTGTGATATATATATATATATATATATATATATATATATATATATATATATATATATATATATATATATATATATATATATATATATATATATATATATATATATATATATATATATATATAAAGAGATTCAGAACTTCTAACAGCCATATAGCAATTAGGTCAATCAGACAGGTTTCTGGTGGGCATAGTCTGGTTTGATGGGTATAGTCTGGTTTGGTGGGTATAGTCTGGTTCGGTTTTTCAAAGAGAGTGAGTATTACAGTTTACTTTTTTGTTTGTTTTTGTTTTGTTTTTTTAAATCGAAACTAGAGATTGTCAAATTGCGTATTTAGGAATTGTTTTGATTGACATTTTTGCAAAAAGGGATAAGGAATTCGCAAATTGGACACTATGAACGATATTAATTAATGTTTTGAATAATAGGAGTGTGAATGATTCTATTAGTGATTGGATTGTATGAAGGTGGAGAAAAAAAAAGGATTAAACTGACTAACAGTTAAGGTAACCCCGAAGGAGTTGTTAACTCAGGTAATTTGTTATAAATTTGAAACAACATCAGTCTATGAAAATGGCTAACGACGATAGAATGACATTGTGAGTTGACCTAGCTTTACCTCTCCGATGTGGTCTGTATAATACACAAGTGATATCTGAACAGTATTGTCAATTTAAAATAGGGTCTAACGTTTATAGGAAGATATTTCTACCGGTCCTATAGGAAGACATTTCTACCGGTCCTATAGGAAGACATTTCTACCGGTCCTATAGGAAGATGTTTCTAACGGTCCTATAGGAAGACATTTCTACCGATCCTATAGGAAGACATTTCTATCGGTCCTATAGGAAGACATTTCTACCGGTCCTATAGGAAGACATTTCTACCGGTCCTATAGGAAGATATTTCTACAGGTCCTATAGGTAAACATTTCTAGCGGTCCTATAGGAAGACATTTCTACCGGTCCTATAGGAAGATATTTCTACCTGTCCTATAAGAAGACATTTCTGCCGGTCCTATAGGAAGAAAATTCTACCGATCCTGTAGGAAGACATTTATACCGGTCCTATAGGAAGACATTTCTACCGGTCCTATAGTTAAACATTTCTACCGGTCCTATAGGAAGACATTTCTACCTGTCCTATAGGTAAACATTTCTACGAGACGTATACACCTTTTCAAAGAGAGTGAGTATCCTCTCACATTTGACTACTGGATCGATACAATCACCCCTGGGAAAAAAATAAAATAAACACGCATCCGTGATCGTTCTTCTGGCAAAAAAAATAAAAAATTCTACATTTTTGCAGATAGGAGCTTGAAACTTCTGCAGTAGGGTTCTCTGATATGTTAAATCTGATAGTGTGATTTTTTATTAAAGTCTTACGACTTTTAGAGGGTATTTCCCACTTTTTTCGAAAATGTGGCAAATTTTCTCAGGCGCCTAACTTTTGACGAGTATAACTAAACTTGGTGCAACTTATATATTTGAAATCAGCACACAAATCTAATTCTTTTTGCTGTATCTTTTGGTATCAAAATTCCGTTTTTTAGAGTTTTGGTTACTATTGAGCTGGGTCGCTCCTTACTTTCTTTTGATAGTACTAAATAACTTTCAACAGAGAACTTTAAAAAATTTAGATATATCTCTTGAAAGTTCTAAAGAACTTTAGCGTAAAGAGTGAGGATTTTCCTTCATGGACAATCCCCTTTTTCAACACAAAATCCCTCCATGGAGAGATAATCCCACGTAAAATCCTCCCCCAACTCCCACCCCCAACAGAAAAAGTCCGCCCTGAAAACAACTGTATACTTCCCAATAACGAAAACTATATGTAAACAATGGGCAAAGTTCATAACTTGCAACCCTTCCCCAGGAGACTGTGGGAGATTAAGTCATCCTCAATGACATAGTTATTAGATATTTCGACTATGCTGAACAAAATGGCTTTCTAAAAATTTGGATCGTGTAACTTTGGGAAAAATTGATCATTAAATGGTGCATAGTTGCCCCCTTCAGTTTTTCTTTTGGTCGCTTAAACAGGGCAGTAGAACTTTTAATTGTCATTCAAATGAGTCCCTACAGTAGGGTGTCCGCTACTATCCTAAGCTTCTGCTGAAACTAGCTTCAAATATTGAACCTAAAAGATTCATATTACCATGGTTACGAAGTGTTTATAGAATTGGTGGTCTTTAAAAAGACCGTTGGGTAGTCATGGGTGTGATGACTTGTAAAAATTCATCATTGTTTGTCGTCCACTCGGTGTGATTCCAATCTATATCACGGATTTTTTTGTTCTTCTTCTTCCTAGGAAATCTCACACACATATTCCGAGAAGGAATATCTATTGGTACCCATTTGCTAAAAAATCGAACCTCGTCCTCTGGGTTGTGTATTTTACTCGGAAATATCTCACAATTAAAATCTTCCAAGTTGAATAATGGTATATCTGATTTGCATTTGTCGATTAAAAGTTTATCAGTGGGCACATTCCCTTTTGTGTACAGTGCTGTTACGCCAAAAAAAACCCAGCATATCTCTCTAACATCCTCTTGTACGTAGGATAAATCCTTCCCTTTGTTATAGGATGGAAGAATCATTCTATTATATAAACCTATTTTGTTTATAAAGTATAGTGTATTGCGCCACCTTTCTTCATTGTAGTCATACATATTGTAGTTTATATACCAGTGGTAACAAGAGACTTCTTGATGATCTGTAGTCAACAGTAGAAACGCACATTCAAAAATCACTCCACACGCCGATTTCTTCAAGCCAATGTATTCGCAATCGAAAACACCATACATCCTTGAAGTTATATCGATAGAATGGATATTCAAACTGTATGAAGTTCCAAATTGAAACTACATTTTATATTAAAGAAACTGAATATATTAACACCTAAACAAGACACACTGATTTATATTTAATAAAAATTATTTTTATTATTAAGACCTCAGAATATTTATCTTCACAAATGACAAGTAACAATTTTCCTTAAATTAGAATATTAGATAGACTTCACATGTGAACGAGAAACTGCCGGTGATTTAGACGTAATTTTTCCACACCTAGCTGAGACTCGCATCTCATTAGTCCAAATGTACACGCTAATTCAATTTCATGTCGTGACATATTCTTTACATGTCAATTGCTAAAGAACTTTATTCATCTCAAACATAGAAATCAGACCTAGGTTTTATAGATTTTCGTGGGTGTTTGTTTCCTGGAGTTTATTAATTGAGAAGTTAACTTTAATATTTTGTGGTTTTGACGTGCCTGAAATCATGATTCGCCCCCTAGTCAATACCTCGTTCTTTATGCTAAAGTGTTTTTAGTACTTTCAAAAGAGCTATTTATTCTAATTAAACGGTTTCTGTGATTCTGGGGTAATTCTTAAAGAATTCTAACAAACATCGGGGGTGGGGAACGCCGCGGGTGGGCCGCTGCGGTGGGGTGGAGGGGGGCATTAAATAGTGGAATTTGTGAGGAAATTGCTCTGCCTTGCACACAAACAGTCACATTGTTACTTACTTACAATTTTTTCATAATTTCTTGAATGAAATCTGAATGCATTTAAGGTATAGTATGAATGGCTTGCAAAAACACGAAAGTACTACTACTAGTAACAACTCACTGCACTACAAAACTATCTGAAGTAGTGACGGCTATGTTTTATCAAGAAAATATCTGAATGCATTTAACGTCTAGTATGAATGGCTTGCAAAATACACGAAAGTACTACTACTAGTAACAACTCACTGCACCACAAAACCATCTGATGTAGTCACGGCTTTTTTTTATCAAGGAAATATCTGAATGCATTTAAGATATAGTATGAACGGCTTGCAAAAAAACACACGAAAATTCTACTACTAGTAACTATACCTTACCTTAATACTATACCTTAAATGCATTCATATATTTCCTTGATAAAAAATAGCCTTGACTACCTCAGATGGTTTTGTGGTGCAGTGAATTGCTACTAGTAGTAGAATTTCCGTGTTTTTTTTTGCAAGCCATTCATACTATACCCTAAATGCATTCTGATATTTCCTTGATAAAAAATAGCCGTGACTTCATCAGATGGTTTTGTTGTGCAGTGAGTTGTTACTAGTAGTATTACTTTCGTGTTTTTTGCAAGCCATTCAAACTAGACCTTAAATGCATACAGATATTTCCTTGATAAAACATAGCCGTGACTACATCAGATGGTTTTGTAGTGCAGTGAGTTGTTACTAGTAGTAGTACTTTCATGTTTTTTGCAGGCCATTCATACTATACCTTAAATGCATTCAGATTTCATTCAAGAAATTATGAAAAAATTGTAAGTAGAATAAAATATGCAAAGTCGACATAGCTTTATCTCATTTTTTAAGGTTAATTTAGATGAGGTTACGTGCGCGCACGTATGAATGGCCTGCAAAAAACATGAAAGTACTACTACTTTTAACAACTCACTGCACTACAAAACCATCTGAAGTAGTCACGGCTATGTTTTATCCTGAAAATATCTGAATGCATTTAACGTATATTTTGAATGGCTTGCAAAAAGCACGAAAGTACTACTGCTAGTAACAAATAACTGCACCATAAAATCATCTGATGTAGCCACGGCTATTTTTTATCGAGGAAATACCTGAATGAATTTAATCTATAGTATGAATGGCTTGCAAAAAAATAAAACACGGAAATTCTACTACTTGTAACAATTCCCTGCACCACAAAACCATCTGAGGTTGTCAAGGCTATTTTTTATCGAGGAAATATCTGAATGCATTTAAGGTATAGTATGAATGGCTTGCAAAAAAACACGAAAGTACTACTACTAGTACCAACTCATTGCACTACAAAACCATCTGAAGTAGTCACGGCTATGTTTTATCAAGAAAATATTTGAATGCATTTAAGGTATAGTATGAATGGCTTGCAAAAAAAACATGAAAGTACTACTACTAGTAACAACTCACTGCACCACAAAACCATCTGAGGTAGTCACGGCTATGTTTTATCAAGGAAACTTCTGAATACTCTTAAGGTATAGGATGAATGTATTGCAAAAAACACGAAAGTACTACTACTAGTAACAACTCACTGCACCACAAAACCATCTGAGGTAGTCACGGCTATGTTTTATCAAGAAAATATCTGAATGAATTTAAGGTCTAGTATGAATGACTTGTAAAAAACATGAAAATACTACTACTAGTAACAACTAACTGCACTACAAAACCCTCTGATATAGTCAGGGATAAGTTTTATCAAGGAAACTTCTGATTACATTTAGGTTATAGCATGACTTGGTTGCAAAAAAAACGAAAGTACTAAAACTAGTAAAAAAACGATGAGCAACAAAAAAATCTGAGGCAGTAAAGGCGATGTTTTATAAAGAAAATATCAGAATGCATTTAAGGTATAGTATGAATGGCTTGCAAAAAAACACGAAAATACTACTACTAGTAACAACTTACTGCACTACAAAACCATCTGAAGTAGTTACGGCTATGTTTTATCAAGAAAATATCAGAATGCATTTAAGGTCTAGTATGAATGGCTTGCAAAAAACACGAAAGTACTACTACTAGTAACAACTCACTGCACCACAAAACCATCTGAGGTAGTCACGGCTATGTTTTATCAAGAAAATATATGAATGCATTGAAGGTATATTATGAATGGCTTGAAAAAAACACTAAAGTACTACTACTAGTAACAACTCACTGCACCATAAAACAATCTGAGGTAGTCACGGCTAAAAACAGAATTAAAAACAAAAACAACTCCTGCTTCCCTTAAAAAATCACCTAATCTTTTAGCCCTGTGCACTTTTAACCTTAGCGAGTTTCCGAAAACACTGAAATATGTTAAAAAAAATAGAATTTTGAGTACATAAAACGAAATAAAAACGAAAAAACTCCTGCTCCCCTTAAAAAATCACCTAATCCTTTAGCCCTGTGCACTTTTAACCTTAGCCAGTTTCCGAAAACATTTAAAAATTTTTAAAAAAAATAAAATTTTGACAAAAAAACAGAATTAAAAAAAAAAAAAAAACTCCTGCTTCCCTTAAAAAATCCCCTAATCCTTTAGCCCTATGCACTTTTAACCTTAGCGAGTTTCCGAATAACATTGAAATAAAAAAAAAAATCATTTTGCTGAAGCTAGTTCAAAAGTCTAATAACCATCCCCCTAGGGATGCCCTATCCCTCACAGCCGTGGGGGAAGGATTTGCCCGTTCCTCTAACGATAAAAGTATAAGGCCTACAGCGTATTTGACGCTTTACAAAAAGGAATTATATTACAAAATTTCTTTTGTTCTTATTACAATAATGAAAATAACATGAAAATTGCAGTGAAACCAGACCAGGATTTACCAATAGGTCCACTAGGCCCTGCGGCTTTCACTATTCCCGAAGTTTTGGGGATTTCCCTGAAAACCTTGCAAAAACGGAGCGGCAAAAACGCTTGGGCCTAGAGGCGTCGAAGCTTTAAATCCGGCCTTGGTGAAACAATTCTTGAGCTTGTGAGCTTTCAGCAATTAATATCATTTTGTATCCAATATTCAGTCTATTTTATTAGTTCCTACCACAACTATTAATTTATTTTGGAATAAAAAAAATTTTGAAATAGAGAATTTTGAAAACTTGAATCTTTATCAAAAACGAACAGAAATAAATTAAAAAAAACTTTCGAAAAAGAAGTTTTCTAAAGAAAAGTAAAGGACATTAAACTTAAGATCCGAAGAAATAGAAATCTACAAAAAATCAAACTCAAAACAACCAGAAATTACTATTAAATACCTCAGATGGTTTTGTGGTGCAGTGAATTGTTACTAGTAGTAGAATTTTCGTGTTTTTTTTTTTTTTTGCAAGCCATTCATATACTATACCTTAAATGCATTCAGATATTTCCTTGATAAAAAAATAGCCGTGACTACATCAGATGGTTTTGTGATTCTTTAGCCCTATGCACTTTTAACCTTAGCGAGTTTCCGAAAACATTGAAAAAAAAAAAATCATTTTGCTGTAGCTAGTTCAAAAGTGTAATAACCATCCCCCTAGGGACGCCCTATCCCTCACAGCCGTGGGGGAAGTATTTGCCCGTTTCTCTAACGATAAAAGTATAAGGCCCACTGCGTATTTGGCGCTTTACTAAAAGGAATTTTATTACAAATATTTACCTTTGTTCTTATTACAACAATGAAAATAAAATAAAAATTCCAGTGAAATCAGACCAGGATTTACAAATAGGCCCACTAGGCCCTGCGGCTTTCACTATTCCCAAAGTTTTCGGGATTTCCCTGAAAACCTTGCGAAAACGGAGCGGCAAAAACGCTCGGGCCTAGAGGCGTCAAAGCTTTAAATCCTGCCTGGGTGAAACAACTCTTGACCTTGTGAGCCTTGATCAATTTATATAATTATATATCCAATATTCAGTTTGATTTATTAGTTCTTACAAAAACTATTAGTTTATTTTGGAATAAAAAATTGAAATATGGAATTTTGAAAAACCTTAAACTTTGGTAATAAAAAACGAACAGAAATTAATTAAAAAAACTTTCCGAAAAAGAACTTTTCTAAAGAAAAGTAAAGGACATTAAACTTAAGATCCGAAGAAATAGAAATCTACAAAAAATCAAACTCAAAACAACCAGAAATTACTATTAAATACCTCAGATGGTTTTGTGGTGCAGTGAATTGTTACTAGTAGTATAATTTTCGTGTTTTTTTTGCAAGCCATTCATACTATAGCTTAAATGCATTCAGGTATTTCCTTGATAAAAAATAGCCGTGACTACATCAGATGGTTTTGTGGTGCAGTGAGTTGTTACTAGTAGTAGTACTTTCGTGTTTTTTGCAAGCCATTCATGCTAGACGTTCAATGCATTCAGATATTTTCTTGATAAAACATAGCCGTGACTACTTCAGATGGTTTTGTAGTGCAGTGAGTTGTTGCTAGTTGTAGTACTTTCGTGTTTTTGCAAGCCATTCATACTATACCTTAAATGCATTCAGATTTCATTCAAGAAATTATGAAAAAATTGTAAGTAAGTAACAATGTGTCAGTGTGTGTGCAAGGCAGAGCAATTTCCTCACAAATTCCACTATTTAATGCCCCCCCCCTCCACCCCACCGCAGCGGCCCCCCCGTGGCGTTCCCCACCCCCGATGTTTGCTAGAATTCTTTAAGAATGACCCCTGAATCACAGAAACCGTTTAATTAGAACAAATAGCTCTTTTGAAAGTACTAAAAACACTTTAGCATAAAGAACGAGGTATTGACTAGGGGGCGAATCATGATTTCAGGCACGTCAAAACCACGAAATATTAAAGTTAACTTCTCAATTAATAAACTCCAGAAAACAAACACCCACGAAAATCTAAAAAACCTAGGTCTGATTTCTATGTTTGAGATGAATAAAGTTCTTTAGCAATTGACATGTAAAAAATATATCACGATATGAAATCGAATTAGCATGTATATTTGGACTAATGAGATGCGAGTCTCTTCTAGGTGTGAGGAAATTACGTCTAAATCACCGGCAGTTTCTCGTTTACATGTGATATCTATCTAATATTCTAATTTAAGGAAAATTGTTACTTGTCATTCGTGAAGATAAATATTCTGAGGTCTTAATAATAAAAATAATTTTTATTAAATATAAATCAGTGTGTCTTGTTTAGGTGTTAATATATTCAGTTTCTTTAATATAAAATGTAGTTTCAATTTGGAACTTCATACAGTTTGAATATCCATTCTATCGATATAACTTCAAGGATGTATGGCGTTTTTGATTGCGAATACATTGGCTTGAAGAAATCGGCGTGTGGAGTGATTTTTGAATGTGCGTTTCTACTGTTGACTACAGATCATCAAGAAGTCTCTTGTTACCACTGGTATATAAACTACAATATGTATGAGTATGATGAGGACAGGTGGCGCAAAACACTATACTTTATAAACAAAATAGGTTTATATAATAGAATGATTCTTCCATCCTATAGCAAAGGGAAGGTTCTATCCTACGTACAGGAGGAAGTTAGAGAGATATGCTGTTTTTTTGGCGTAACAGCACTGTACACAAAAGGGAATGTGCCCACTGATAAACTTTTAATCGACAAATGCAAATCAGATATACCATTATTCAACTTGGAAGATTTTAATTGTGAGATATTTCCGAGTAAGATACACAACCCAGAGGACGAGGTTCGATTTTTTAGCAAATGGGTACCAATAGATATTCCTTCTCGAAATATGTGTGTGAGATTTCCTAGGAAGAAGAAGAACAAACAAATCCGTGATATAGATTGGAATCACACCGAGTGGACGACAAACAATGATGAATTTTTACAATAGTCATCACACCCATGACTACCCAACGGTCTTTTTAAAGACCACCAATTCTATAAACACTTCGTAACCATGGTAATATGAATCTTTTAGGTTCAATATTTGAAGCTAGTTTCAGCAGAAGCTTAAGATAGTAGCGGACACCCTACTGCAGGGACTCATTTGAATGACAATTAAAAGTTCTAGTGCCCTGTTTAAGCGACCAAAAAAAAACTGAAGGGGGCAACTAGGCACCATTCAATGATCAATTTTTCCCAAAGTTACACGATCCAAATTTTTAGAAAGCCATTTTGTTCAGCATAGTCGAAATATCTAATAACTATGTCATTGAGGATGACTTAATCTCCCACAGTCTCCTGGGTAAGGGCTGCAAGTTATGAACTTTGCCCATTGTTTACATATAGTTTTCGTTATTGGGAAGTATACAGTTGTTTTCAGGGCGGACTTTTTCTGTTGGGGGAGGGGTTGGGGGAGGATTTTACGTGGGATCATCTTTCCATGGAGGGATTTTGTATGGAAGAAGGGGATTGTCCATGAAGGAAAATCCCCACTCTTTACGCTAAAGTTCTTTAGAACTTTCAAAAGAGATATCTAAAGTTTTGAAAGTTCTCTGTTGAAAGTTCTTTAGTACTATCAAAATAGAGTAAGGAGCGACCCAACTCAATAGTAACCGAAACTATAAAAAACGGAATTTTGATATCAAAAGATACAGCAAAAAGAATTAGATTTGTGTGCTGATTTCAAATATATAAGTTGCACCAAGTTTAGTTATACTCGTCAAAAGTTAGGCGCCTGAGAAAATTTGCCACATTTTCGAAAAAAGTGGGAAATACCCTCTAAAAGTCGTAAAACTTTAATTTTGATATTTATGATAAGTTGTTAGCTCAGATTAACTTTAGGGTTTGGTAAATTCAATACCGAAATTTGCAATTAAAGAGTATTCTGCACCTTTTTCTTCCAAATTTTGAATGAAATAAAAATACTTTTTACAAAGTCTTTACAATGAGTGAAAATTATAATGAAAGACCATTACATGAATGAACATTACAAAAACCCTGTTTTGGATTTACTTGGGCTAAGGATAAAGAAAAATAAGCTACTGGGTATTTTTGGCTATTCAAATCAGCAACATGTCAATATTTCTCCCTGAGAATTGTCTCAGCCTTTCGGTGATCAAATAAAAAAAAAAAATTAACTGAAAGTAAGAAGCAACATTAAAACTTAAAAGAGCTTAAATTTTTTCGTATATAAGAGGAAAACCCCTCCTCAATACGTCGCTCTTCACGCCATAGTTTCTTTTTGTATTTCAAAAATCTCGCATGATTACTTGACCTTTCAACTATGCTGATCAAAATGGCTATCTCAAATTTTTGATCGGATGACTTTGGGAAAAAGGAACATGGGAGCGAGCGGGAATCTAGTTGCCCTTCGATCGTTTTGGTCACAAAGTGGGGATCTAGAACTGTTATTTCCGTTCGAGCAAGCCCTTTCCTATCTTATATGACCATTGGTCTGATTAGATCACCCTTGCAAAAAAAGAACTATGAAATACCTATCCGTGATCTTTCATCTCGCAAAAATAACAAAATTTCACATTTTTGCCGACGCAAGCTAGAAACCCTTACAGTATGATTTTCTGATATGCCGAATGTGATGGTGTGATTTTTATTACGATGCTTTGACTTTTTAGTGGCGGTCCCATCCGGTCTAAAAAAATTCTATACAAATTTTCTCAGGCTCGTAGCTTTAGATGGGCAGCCTACATGAAACTTGATTAATTTTATATATCTGGAGTCGGCATAAAAAGCCAATTCATTTCATTTATCTATTGTTATAAAAATTCAGTTTTTTAAAGCTTAGGTTCTTACTGGGCTGAGTTACTGCTTACTCACAAGGTTACCAGGAACTATTTGATTAATTGATCAGGCTTCGAATCCACTTTAAGACATTGGTGGCGGGCATGGACATTAATTTTATGACAGGTTCGTATACGTATTTCTGAGACCCGTATCATAAGACATCCACGACTTGAATGGATCCGATTTCTTGGAACTAAAGACTCCCTACTGAAAATCTGGAAAGCCGTTGCAGAAGCTGGCCAAGCTTGCCTTGCATTGACTGCTGAAACTCCGTCATGAGATCCCCCTAAAATGGCTTGATTCTGTAATGGCTTAATCGCAGGGACTTGATTCGACACCTGCATCTGTTGATACAGATTCCAGTAAGGCCCAATCCACGTTTCTTGCTATCTTACTCTCAACTTGCAGATGCTCGTCAGGGGTAATATACAAATTCTAGAAAAGCAGATTGAGGTATGTGGAAATTGCGACAAATGTGATCTGAGCAAGGCTAATAAACTTAGAAGATATTTTATCTAGCCAACACTTTCGGAGGTTCTCAGCAACATTTGAGAGTCCACCCTCACTATCGTAGTTTGAGAAAAGGCTCTGACAACTTATGGATACAGGTGTAAATGCTGTGTATGAGCATAAATGAGTTAGTGGATTGAATATTGTTCTTCCTCTCGGCCATTTGTGAAACAATTTTTTATGTTGGATTTTTTCTGCTGGACATTTACCGGTAGATACCACAAAAAGCCGAAATAATATCGTTTTCGATATCGGTATTTAGGGTTCGATATTCGATATTGATAATTGGTCCGGTATATCGATATCTAATATCGCCCAACACTAGTCGATTGTCAAGAAACCAAGAATTTACACTCAGGGCAACAGTTTCGAGGGAAAATCGTATGTCATCCCCATTGCCCGCCTTCAAACTAATTGCTGTATCATCTGCAAACAATATCAGTAATTCTTCTTCTGAAGGCATGCAATTTGGAAGATCATTTATATAAATTAAAAAAAAGCATCGGCCCCAATACAGACCCTTGAGGTACCCCTGTATTTTCTTGTGGAAAAATATGAGATGATTCCTCACCAACTTGGACTCACCAACTTCTTTCAGATAAATGCGATTTTACTAAATCAAGAGCTATTCCACGAATTCCTATATTTTCCAACTTATCAAGAAGAATTGCATGGGCTATTGTATCAAAAGCTTTTTTTACGTCAAGAAAAAAAATAGTTGCCGACAGATAATTATCATCCATAGCCTCTGATAAAAAAAAGATGTAAAGCCGCTACTGCGGCTTTACAAAAAATAGTTATAAAATGTTGACCTAGCACTCAAGAAACCAAACTGATTGGGAGAAAAAGAATAATTCTTTATCGGAAATTAAGTAAACCTACCCTTTACTATCTTCTCAAAAGCTTTAGAAACAGGCGATAAAATTGTAATAGACCTATAATTGTTTGGATCATCTTTGTCACCCTTTTTAAATAATAAGGGAGTTCTTCTTTCCAATAAGAGAGTCATGCTTACTCCTACCATTTACCCGTGCCCCGGCAATTTAAAAATATGCCTCTCAATTTATTCAACTATCTGTCTTGACTTTTCTCTGTCTACAATCAGCCATGCCTTGATGTAGTCTATCCATCCTGAAGAATACTTGATAGCTTCAATTCAAAATCAACGGATCAACAAAATCAACCTTAGCTACTTTAAGACAAACTGGAAAAAATGCATTTCTTATGCAAGAATTAAAAATATGTAAAAGCGGCTGAGAAATTACAGCAGCTAAATCTTTTAACAGAGAGGTTGACATACCATCACATCGTGTAGAAAATCCATTTTTTAAACTAGCAGCAGCTTTTTGGTACTCCAAAAATTGGATAGGGTACATAAATGTAGTCCTATCTACTTTATTTGGCTCTTAGAAGGGAACTAGAACTTTTGATTTCCAATTGAATGAGCTCCCTCCAAAGTTTTTACGACCACCCCTTCTATAAAAACCTTATAATGATAACAATGAACAAATTGCATAACTTACAGCCCTTGCCCCGGATGCTGTGGTTGGTTTTGTCAACTCTGGACGCATAGTTATTTGGCCTTTAGACCAATTCGAACAAAATGGCTATCTCAAAATTCTGATCTGATCTATTTGGAAAAAATTGGGAGTGGAGGGTTGTTGTCCTCCAAGATCACTTTTGGTTCTTAAAAAGGGCACTAGAACTTCTGATATCCAATTGAATGAGCCCCTTCGGAAGTTTACACGATCACCCCTTCCATTAAAATCTTGTTTGTTAACAATGAGCAACTTGCATAACATACAATCCTAGCCCCGGAGGTGGGGGGAGGGGGGGGGGTTAAATCCAGAATCTTACTCATTTGACCTTCCGGACTGTTTTGAACAAACTGGCTATCTCAAAATTTCGATCATTTGGGGAAGCATTTGTGGAAAAAAAAAGATGTGGAGGTTGTTGCCTTCCGATCACTTTTGACTTTTCAAATGGCACTATAACTTCCGATTTCCAATCGAGTGAACCCCCTCCGAAGTTTATTACGACCCCTTCTATATGAAGTGCCTCTTGGGAAAAAAATAATAAATAAATAAATAATTAAACATTGAAGCCTTATGGCTCTTTACTATAGGCAACGCTATAGCATTGCCTCTGATAGAACCAGCTAGGTGTGCTCCTGTTCAGGATAATTTCTGTGCGTTTAAATTGCATGTGATTACCCATTTAGTTTCCGCTCCTTTTAGGATTCGTTTATTCATCTAGAGCAGTATCTGTTGTCTTCATGTTTGATTCTTCATGTTGAATAGCAAATTCGGTTCGTTTTAAGTTTGAACTGGAATATCTCATCATTTGTTTTTGTCTTGGGTTTGAAATGGATTTTAATTCTTTTCGAAATGTTTCTTATTTGGAAAGCTTAAAAGAAAAAATAATAATAGCAAAATAAGGCCCACAGGTACCCATAAAATGCATCAACTTCATTGTTTCCAACTTATAACTTGAAAAGCTGGAAAATTGGCAATCTCTTTTTTTTACTTCTAAAGATTTTTTTGGCTGCAAAAAATAATCATGCTGTGTGAATCAAATTGCTCTCTTTCGGAATCACAACTTAAATAATCGCATTCGAATTATAATTGAATAACTCTTTTAGCAAGTGTGATGAGTCAGGTGTTAAAAGAATAGTAAGACATTTTATAAATAAATAAAATAAAACTTCCTGTTCCTTTGTTTTGATGTAGTTTTGATCCTTGTTTGTGGGGGAGTGGGGTTAAAACCCAGAAATATAACTGAACTTACTGAAATGATTAAAAACCTGTCTCGACCTCATTTCAGGATATATTCCTTTTTTTACATACATGTCTTGCACCTTTTAATCTTGAGGGTATTTCGCCTCTTCCCTGCAATAACAGACGGGAGGCCAATAACATATAGGGAGGGCGAGGTAATTCAATGAAGATTACTAATAATAAAAGTCTCTGGAATATTTTGTGGTAATCTATCGGCTGTTTTCAAAATCGTGTCCACCAGGTATGCCGCGCTTGGTGGAAGTATGGTATGTGGGACGTTAAGAGATTTGGCATGTCAAATCGTACAGCGTGCCGCGGAAAAAAATGACACTTGGAGATGTACATCAAGTAACAGAAATTTGGAAACTCCTTAGTGTTAATTTCACCCAATCAGTATTTTGACACTTCTAGATAGTTTCTATCCACTTTATTGAAATTATCATCTTTTTAAGACGAACAGCAATGTGGACTCGGTTTCTGCTATTGAAAAGGATTATCAGAAATTGACCAGCTGGTTAAATGTCAAAAACACATATCTTCAAAAGTTACAAGGCAGCAAAGGATTTCCTTTCGACTTTAATGTGAGTCACTCTTTTATTTATAATGATATGTTTTGTTATTTTTCTTGGTAGTTGAGAATTCCTATATATTTCTATAACCGAACTAGCTTACCCGTTGCGTGTTGCTGCAGTCTTAAAAAAAGGCAATTCGAGGAAAATTCCTCTGCAGAAAACCCCTCCAAGGGATCAGTTAACACTTGCAGGGTGTATTCAATTCAAATACTATATTGTTTTCTGTTATCAATTGGCCAATTTTTTTTTTTTTTTTTTTTTTTGATCAGCTTCTGATCCGATCCAATTATTTTGTTCAATCCGGTTAATTGAGTAAGAGCCTTTGAGATCATTCCAGACCAAAAGACGAAAAAATTCGCGACGCACGAAAACGGACAATTTTGTCCAATCTACTAGAAAAGGGCTTTCATTAGTTTTTTGGCCAGGTGGACCCAGAGCTGTTCGAAGGGGTCCGCAGGTCAGCTTCCCCGGGTGCCGCAGCTGCGGGGGTTGGTGGATTACCCACTTTGATCAGATTTTTCACTTTGACTCGGCTGTTTTTGCTTATATTTGAGTCGGGAGAGGGGGCTGCCATTAATTTTCACCAGGTGCGTCCAGCCCTAGGAACGGCTCTTGACCCCTATGCAGTAAGGAGATTCGAAATAGTTTTGTTTGTATCGGTTTCTTATACCAATAGTGGGCAAGGCTATATCCATGGGGGGTCATGGAGTTTGAATCCCCTCCCCCGAGATTTTTGTCTGACTCCTAAAAACGCAACAAAATGCATGAAAACTATTTTTTTGATGCTTTTTTAAAAGTTTTTATCCCCCCCCCCAAACGAAAATCTGGGATGCACCTTGATAGTGGGCCTAATTTTTCCTTCTGTTATAGGTTTGTAATTTTAGAGAATTTGGACGGTGCCAGGTAGACCTTAAAGCGGTTTTCACATGCGTGTCTAGCTAGAATTCCGTGTCTAGACACTTTGACATTTCTAGCCAATCAAGAGTGCTTATGCGGGCAAAACTTTCAAAATTGTAATCCCTATTTTTACTGTCACAAGATAATGGGTGAGATATGCCAAACAATTGTCCTAATGTGCTTCACTATTATGTCTCATGTTGCATATTTGCCTAAAATGAAAAAAAAACAACGATTAATGAGAAAAAAAATTAGTTTAGAAATGTAAACATAGATGATGAAAATAGAGGTACTTGACACATCCTGATTGGCTGTAATCGAAAATCCTAGATATTCTAGAGTCTAGAACTCAAAGTCTAGCCAAGCACCTTGTCTAGCGTGTTTAGCTAAGCACCGAATTTTCCTTGTGAACGGTTGTTGCCTAGGCATTGAACTCTGGCTAGACACGTGTCTAGACATGGGATTCTAGCTAGACACGCATGTGAACACCGCTTAATGAGAAAAACATTTTTCGAAGATCGGTCATATCTATGTTTGACACTTGAATATGGCCAACATGTTTTGTTTTCTGATTGAATTAAACTTACCTGGCACGCAGACAGAGACAGAAAGACTTCAATGAAGACAGAAGCTGCAAAGTGAAATAGTTATAATGATTTGTGATGCTAAAAAAAAAGCCCTAATTTGTTTTGACACCTAATTTGTTAAAAAAAAGAACAAATGACCATGGATCATCATTTTAATATACGTATGCTGATATTTATTCCTTAAAGTTTTGATCATTTTTTATTTATTATTAATTAAAAAAAACTTTCCGAAAAATAAGTTTTTCAAAGAAAAGTAAAGGCCATTTTAAACTTAAGCTCAGGAGATACAAATACCTGTTAAAATTCAAACTCAAAACGACCAGAAATTACTATTAAAGAATAAATGAAACCCAAAACGAACAGAAATTCATTAAACAATCATAGCCAAAAAAAAACAAGTAACAATATAAATGAATAAATAGATCTTAAAGCGAATAATTCTTATATTGAATATGAAAATCAAGCTTAAAACGAAAAAAAATATATTGCTATTAAAGTATAGATAAAAATTAGAACAAATAGAAATTAAATAAAAAATCAATGGGAAGAAACATACAATAAATATTAATGTAAATGAATAAATAAATCTTAAAACGAGTGAAACTTAAATTGAATATGGAAATCAAGTTTGAATTGAATAAAAATAAGTACAAACAAGAGTTTGGGTATCGTCTCACTGTAAAAGCCTAAAACCTACTGCGTCATTGGCGCTTTACTGAAAACAATTCTTTGAAATATTTTCACTTTTGTAACTTTAAGAAATCAAAAACTAATTAAGATTTTAGGGAATAAAGGAATAAAGTAGGTTTTAGTAGCCTAAAACTTAATCTGTCATTGGCGCTTTACTGAAAACAATTCTTTCATTAATTAAGATTTTAGGGAATAAATATCAGCATATATATATATTAAATTGACAATGCACATTTTTTTTTTCAGTAAACTCATTCGAATTTTTTTTCAGTAAAGTACAAATTATATTCTGGCTTTTAGAAAGCATAGGAGTTTTGAACCCTACTTATATTAATTTATGCTCGTTTTGAGTTTGACTCTAATATATATTTTAATATTTGTTCGTTTCGGGTAATTGTATGCTTGGTAGATTATATGATAGTCCGGACGCCAGGTGTTGAAAGTGTGAATCATACCACGACGGAATGGGGCTGCTACGAGAACTAGCCTACCATCCAACCCCTAAATGCACCATGCGGATTCAAAAATACCAATGGCACTTGCTTGCGAGTGGTGGAACACTCCGAAACTTGACATTTTATTATATTTTGGTGTTTCATGCAAGAAAATGCATGTTCCACAAAGTTTGAGGTGCAGTTTTCCGCTCAACTAGAAATGCCTAGAAGCCATAGAATGTTTTCACAACAAAGCAACACGAATAGTTACAAAAAATGGCAGAGTTAAAAAAAAATGGCAAAACTATATTAGTCTTGAACAGTCTTGGAAAGTATAAACAAAATCAAATTGAATATTAGATATATAATGATATTAATTGTTGAAAGATCCATCAGTTCAAGATTTTTTTTCACTGTAATTTTATTTTCATTTTCAGTGCTGTAAGAACTAGAAAATAATACATTTGTAATATACGAGTAATTCGTTTTCAGTGAAGCACCAATGAAGCAGAAGGCTTTAGGTTTTTACAGTTAAAGAAGGGGCCAGTATCGAAATTTTATTTGTAGCGAAACTATATTTGTATTGACAAATCTTGAAAAAAACTAATGATTTTAACTAAATATTTAATGTATAATGATATAAATTGCTAAAAGATCTTCAGTTGGAAATTTTACTGTAATTTTAACAATTATTTTCAATATTAAGTACAAAAGAAAACATTTGTAATATAATGCGTTTTCAGTAAAGCGCCAATGACGCAGTAGGTTTTAGGCTTCTACAGTGAGACGATACCCAAACTCTTGTTTGTAGTTATTTTATTCGATTCAAACTTGATTTGTATATTCAATTTAAATTTCACTCGTTATAAGGTTTATTTATTCATTTACATTAATATATATTGTATGTTTGTTCGCATTGATTGTTTATTTAATTTCTGTTCGTTTTAATTTTAATTTATAAATTAATATCAAAAAATTTTTTTTAGTTTTAAGCTTTATTTTATTATTAAATTGAATCAATAATAGCTTTAATATATATCTATTCATTTATATTATCACTTGTTGTATGTTTTTTGCTATGATTGTTTAATTAATTTCTGTTCGTTATGAGTTTCATTTATTTTTTAATAGTAATTTCTGGTCGTTTTTGGTTTGAATTTAAAAAGGCATTTGTATCTGCCGGTCTGAAGTTTACAGTGTCCTTTACTTTTCTTTGAAAAAACTCATTTCTCTCAAAGTTTTTTTTTTAATTAAGTGTTTTTCGATTTTTATTTTAAAAAGTTGCAAGTCTCCTTGGCTTGGGGGGGGGTGCTTACTGCCCGATTATTCTTGACTTTGAAAAACGGATCTAGAACTTTGAATTTAAATCGAATGAGGCTTTTTTCAAAGTCTATACGATTACCTCTTTGATAAAAACCTTATATATGAACAATAGACAGCTTGCATAACTTGTGGACAGCGATTGACAACAATGAATGGATTGAAGAAATAGCTCCAATAAGGGGGTTTATTGTTCATTTCACTTGCTGACACAAAGGGATCACGACTGTTTGGAATTGACCTTAATAGGAATTTGTGTGCCAAAGCAATTTTGCATCTATCACAGAGTATGTATTATAACCTTATAATTGGATAATTATAATAGATTTCTTATGTGTCCTTTCCATACAAAACCCCTTTCCAAAGTTATAAACCCCCCATAACAAGTTTTGCCCCAGGGCATTACTTACAATGCCTACCCCTGGGCACTGGTCGGCTGTGTCGACCTTGGAGTTTTTTTGTTATCAGAACTTTGAACTATTTCAACAAAATGTCTATCTCAAAATTTTTATCTGATGCATTTAGGGCGTGGAGGAGGGAGAGGGGCTAGATGCCCTTCAATCTCTTTTGACTCTTAAAAAGTAAACAAGAACTTTTTGATCGAATGAGCCCTCTCTATAGTTTATACGAGCATCCCTTCTATAAGAAATAATATGAAGAATTCGGAGAACCCTTAAATTACAACCCTTGCCCTGAGGGCTTTGGGGGAGTTGTCATCCTCAAAGACGTAATTTCCAGAACTTAAAACTACGTTTAATAAAATGGCTATCTCAGAATTTTGATTGGATGTGTTTGGGGAAAAGGTGGGCCTGAGAGGGGGGTTAGTTGCCCTCAAATCACTTTCGACTATTACAAAGGGCACTAGCCCTCGGAATTTCCAATTGAATGAGCCTTTTTTTGAAGTTCTACGACACCGCCTTCTATAAAAACCATATATGCCCCCAGGGCATAACTTAAAAGCCTTGCCCTGAGGGTTGTGGGGGATTATCCTCCTCAAAAAATATTTTCTATCTGGAAATCAACTAAGCTGAACAATATTGCTATCTCAAAATTTTGATTGGATGTGTTTGGGGGAATGATGGAAGTGGGGAGGGGGAATAGTTGCCCTCCAATCACTTTCGACTATTAAAAAGGGCACTAGCCCTTTGAATTTCAAATCGAATGAGCCTTTTTTGAAGTTTCTACCACAACGCCTTCTATAAAAGCCTTATATCCCCCCAAGGCATATCGTAAAACACTTGTCCTGAGGGTTGCGCGGGACTGTCCTCCTAAGAAACATATTTTCTATCAGGAAATCAATTACACTGAACAAAATGGCTATCTAAAAAGTTTGATTGGATGTGTTTGGGGAAATGATGGGCGTGGCGGGGGGGCTAGTTGCCCTCCAATCACTTTCGACTATTAAAAAGGGCACTAGCCCTTTAATTTCCAATCGAATGAATCTGTTTTGAACTTTCTACGATAACGCCTTCTATAAAAACCTTATATGCCCCCAGGGCATAACTTAAAACCCTTGCCCTGAGGGTTGTTGGGGATTGTACTCCTCAAAAATATATTTTCAATCTGGAAATCAACTACGCTGAACAAAAATGGCTATCTCAAAATTCTGATTGGATGTGTTTGGGGGAAGGATGGGTGTGGGGGGGGGGCTATATGCCCTCCAATCACTTTCGACTATTAAAAAGGGCACTAGCCCTTTGAATTTCCAATCGAATGAGCCTGTTTTGAAGTTTCTACGACAACACCTTCTATAAAAACCTCATATGCCCCCAGGGCATAACTTAAAACCCTGTCCATGAAGGTTCTGGGGGAGTGTCTTCCTCAAACATATATTTTCTGTCTGGAAATTAACTAGGCTGAACAAAATGGCTATCTCAAAATGTTGATTGGATGTGTTTGGGAAATGATGGGCGTGGGGGGGGGGCTAGTTGCACTCCATTCGCTTTCGACTATTAAAAAGGGCACTAGCCCTTTAATTCCCTATCGAATGAGCCTGTTTTAAAGTTTCTACGACAACGCCTTCTACAAAAACCTTATATGCCCCCAGCTCATCACTTAAAACGCTTTCCCTGTGGGTTGTGGGAAAGTATCCTCCTCAAAAACATATTTTCGGTCTAGAAATCAACTGATCTGAACCAAATGGCTATCTCAGAAGTTTCATTGGATGGGTTTGAAGGAACGATCGATGTGTGAGGGGGGGATAGTTGCCCTCCAATTTTTTCAACTATTAAAAAGGGCACTAGCCCTTTAATTTCCAATCTAATGAGCCTGTTTTGAAGTTTCTACGTCAACGGCTTCTATAAAAACCTTATATGCCCCCAGGGCATAACTTATAACCCTTGCCCTGAGCGTTGTGGGGGAGTATCCTCCTCAAAAACATATTTTCTATCAGGAAATCAACTATGCTGAACAAAATGGCTATCTCAAAATTTTGATTGGATTTATTTCGGGAAATGATGGGCGTGGGGGGGGGCTAGCTACACTCTAATCACTGTTGACTATTGAAAAGGGCACTAGCTGTTTAATTTCCAATCGAATGAGCCTGTTTTGAAGTTTCTACGACAACGCCTTTTATAAAAACCTTAATGCCCCTTGGGCATAACTTAAAACCCTTGCCCTGAGGGTTGTGGGGGAGTATACTCCTCAAAAATATATTTTCTATCTGGAAATCAACTACGCTGAACAAAATGCCTATCTCAAAATTTTGCTTGGATTTGTTTGGGGGACTGCGGGGCGTGGGGGGGGCTAGTTGCCCTCCAATTTTTTCGACTATTAAAAAGGGCACTAGCCCTTTAATTTCCAATCGAGTGAGCCTGTTTTGAAGTTTCTACGGCAACGCCTTCTATAAAAAGTTTAAGTAATGCCCCTAGGGCATAACTTAAAACCCTTGCCCTGAGGGTTGTGGGGGAGTATCCTCCCCAAAAATATATGTTCTATCTGGAAATCAACTACGCTGAACAAAATGGCTATCTCAAAATTTTGATTGGATGTGTTTGGGGGAATGATGGGTGAGGGGGGGGGGCTAGTTGCCCTCCAATTTTTTCGACTATTAAAAAGGGCACTAGAACTCTCGATTTCCAATCGAATGAGCCCCCTTTGAAGCTTCTACGACGACCCCTTCCATATGAAGTGCCTCTGGGAAAAAAAATAAATAAATAATAAAACATTGGAGCCATATGGCCTTTACTATAGGCAACGCTACAGCGTTGCCTCTGAAAGAAAAAAGTGAAAACATTTAAGATGTATTTTGTTTCAAACATTTAAAAAGTACAAATTATGTTTTGGTCTTGGGAAGACACGGGGGTTGTCAGTCCTACTCATGTTAATTTTTGCTCGTTTTGAGTTTGACTCGGCTATTTATTGTAATTTCTGTTAGTTTCGGGTTTCATTCAGTTATTGATGCATTGATGGTGATTTGTCGTAGTTTTACGCTTGGGAGATTACTTGAATTTATTTCTGATCATTTTTTGCTTAATGGAGGTCTTTACTTCTCTTTGAAAAATTTGTTTTGTGGAAAAGTTTTTTAAAGCTAACTTACGTTCGTTTTTTATTGACATAGTCTTTTTCACGGAAAACAAATATTTTGTTCTTTTTTTATAAGAATCCATAATTTGGCTTGCTATTTGCATGTTGGAGAAACATTTTCAACAGTTTTTAATCTGGACTTAAATAGTATTGTTTAATATAATTTTATACCTCTTCAAGTTGACCTAAAAATAAAACTTAATGTCATTCCCAAAGAATTCTTTCTATGCACTTTGACAACCTTTGGTTCATTTAAATTGTAGGAGCAGAAGTAGTAATAGTAGTGGCCTCGAAAGTTTCAACTTCATACCCCAGTCGTTCTAGAGATATTACTGAGGTGTACTATTGGCAACCATACACATTCATTTGACGTATCTATTATTATAATTCCATAAAAATTGCATTTTTAAGAGTTTCGGTAACTATTTAGCCGGTTACTCTTTTAATTGCAGTTCGATTACTCTTTAATTATAGTTTTCGTTAGCACGAATTGTTTGATCCCTAAGAGCCTGCGGGGTAGCGGGGTAGGTAAACTGTGCCCCTTGTGTGGAAGTCAAGATACTTCAGTTGATGAATCAATCCATAAAAAATATTTTTCAATTAGTACAGAGATGAAGATTCTAAATGGATTCCAGGCGATCGAGTTTCCTTTTTTATACGAATGGTCACTGAAATTATTTTTTTCTCCAAAACACTCTCACTCCCACCCCCTTGATACTAGAGTCATCGAGGTTCGAACAATATTTAATAATATCGCATTTAATGCTATATTAGACTCATAATTAGACGGGAATTTTCCTTTTGAGCTGTCAGAATAAACCCACGCATGCAAATATATTTTGCGAAATGCATGGTTGATATTCTGCCAAAGCCTCGAACCTTTTAGCACTTGGCAATAGCAGTAATCACGAAACTATAGTCACGTAGCGGCGATTTATTATTGTTGTTTTTTTTTTCTTTTTTTTTTTCGTATTAAAAGAAATTTTCTCAGATTTATTACATATTCATGAGCTAGTATTGGGATTTATTGACACTTTCCTTATTTCAGGGGAAATAAAAAGCATTTGGAATTGGTTTGGTTTGGTGTGATCATAGAATTTTATTTGGCGGGAGGGAGACTAATCTTTTAGGAGAGGAAAGCAGATGAATTTGTAAAAACACCATATGAAAACTAAACAAAGTCGCAAAAAAGCTGAGATCTCGGTAGAATTGGGTATTGGGACTGGGTAAAAGACGCTTGATTATATGCCTGCAAGGAACCATTTAGGGAAGCGCTGCTGAGCACGTAAATTTAAACGAAAGACTTTGAATTATCGTTAAATTAATATCGATTTTTGGGAGAAGATTGGAAATTTTCCATGTCCATCCGCCCGCCTCACATAGGATCTCGTTTAATACATTTTGAATAAAAGAAGCATTATCATTTTATACTTGCACGAATATGATAATTTATATGAACTCAGGTATAAATATATCTAAAACTGAATAATTAACTTAAGGTTCTAGAATAGTAAAACTTAATTATACTGCCAAAATACGGTAGTAGTTTTATTTTTGAAGACTTTTTAGTCCAGGATACACCTAAGGGTCCACTGCCTTGAACATTCAAAACCTTTTGCAAATTTAAGTAATAAATTTAGTTTTAAGATTACTTTAGTTGTTCAAAAATATTCGCACGTTCTCATCTAATCTTCAACGAGAATAAATAAAAAAAGCAATTGATTTTTCAGTTGAAATTAAAGAGCGGCTTCAAAAGTTAAAATGAGTAGAAAATATCCTATATATTAGGGGAGCTGTCGTTCCCCAAATCAGCGCTTTTAAAGCTGTAGATGCGGTACCAATTTTGTACAGCATGCAGTAATGTGGAGTATTTATACTAAAAAAAAGTTTTCAAAGAATATTTTAAGCAATATATTTAAGAGTAAATAAGATATTTAGCAAGTAAAATATTAAGAGCTATGGTAATATCTAAAAACAAACTATGAAACAGATAAACACGATCAGAAATAGTTTGACAAAATAATTCAAGCTGAAAATGAGCTGGAATTTTGCTAAATAATCAGATCAAACAGAAGGAATACAGATACTGGCCATGGATGGATAAATTAATCCTAAAACAAACAGAAATTAAAATGAACTTTGAAGTAAACAAAAAGAGCAGAAATCACTACAAACAGTACTAAGGCTAACCCTTGTAATGGTCAGATTGTCTTTTACGTTTTACTGAAAACGATTTGTATTTCGAGGAGAATGTTTTATTTTTCATAACATCAACGAAAAATAACGACAAATAATATTACTAGGCTCATCGAGGTTTACAAAGAAGATCAATACTTCCCCCTCTCAATCCTCTAAACCGCTTGAGTTTCATTTACGTTTTATTGGAAATGATTAGTATTTTGAGCATTTATTTGTCAAAAAAGCAAAAAAAGAAAAGATATCGCCATAATAATCAAGATTACAAAAGTGATACAAAAAAGCATAAGAAATAAGCAGTTACAAATAAATGAAACCTCTCTATTTTCGAGCCTGTAAACCCTTTAAAATAAAATTGCCTATTTCCACCACATATCTATGAGACGTTGGTTTAAGGATCTCCAGTAGCAGCTGGTAATTTCCACCATGATATTACTTCCTGGAAGTCTGAGCAATTTGTCATTTTTGGTGTTATGACCACAAAAGAGAAAAGAGGAGTTGGACAGAGGAGTTGTTTAAAAGTTTAAAATAATTTTGTTCCATTGAATTCAAAATCGCGCAAATAGCACTCTGGATTTTAGAAGGTTTAGGTGGCGGTTGTCCAACTTCTGTTTTTGTTAATTAGACTTGGTTTTAATTTTGACTTCATTATTCATTTCAATTTTTGCTTGTCTTAGGATTTATTTACTCATAATTTTCAGTATTTTATATCTGATGTGATTATTCATTTTAATTTCTGCTCGTTTTAGGTCTTAGTTATTCATTGGTAGTAATTTGTGTTAGTTTAAAATTTTAGTCTGTTATGCGACTTTATCATGTTAGGTTTTAATGGGGCTAGGGGGTCTCCCCCCGGAAAATTCTCCCCGAAAAATTTCCCGTGGAAAATTCCCTCCCGCTGAAAATTTCCGACCAGAAAATTCATCGGCGGAAAATCTCCCCCTCCCCCGGCTAAATGTCTCCCCCATATTCCCCAGGATAATTCTGGATGTTTATTAGAAAGGAAATTGAAGGTCATACTCACCTGTTTAAGTAACAACAAAAGATTTTGCCATAGTAGAGTGGTATTTTCTGCCATTTTGTGGCATGAAACAACAATTTATTCATTTGATGCTTGATAAATTGCGTACGGTGTTGTATAGTTTTGCATCAATCATTATGGAGGAGGGCCGGTGGATTTTTGTGTAGGTTGGGGGAGTGTACTTCTAATCTCGAAAACTGCTTTCATACCCAAATTTTCTATCCGTTGGTGAACCTTTAGATATTTATAGACAAAGATTTGGGGGAGGGGGATGAAATCTTACACCCAGATCCTTACCGGCACAAAGTTGGAGGGGGCATCGTAAGCAAAAGCTGGAAAATACTCAGGGGTGAAGAGGGTTGGCGATTGCTACAAGGAGCTTTATTTTCATTCAGATTTCAATGTTAATATTCCTCGTTTTTCTATTTATGTACATCATTTAATAAATTGTTGATGTATTCTGGTTTCCCAGTGGGTTTCCGCCCCTACTAGTTTCCATGGGGAATGTCCCTATAAAAATGGCTGGCTCAGGAAACCACCTTGACATCTGAGGAATTTTTCTTTAATTAGATTTTGATATTTTAGGCCCCCTCCTGATAAATAATTGAAGGAGTTCTTTTTTTTCAGGGATTATTATCATTTTTGGAGCATTTTTTCTTCCGAACATTAAACAACGTACTTCTTTAGGCACCTCAACCCCGCTCGTCCTCCACAGAATTATTTACCACCCTACTTTAAGAATGCATCGCCCTATTGTGAAGCAAATCACTTCAGTTAAATAAAGCATGAAAAATAAACGTGAGAAACTAAGGTTGGTGTCCACCCTGTAACACCCTTGTGGACATTACCCTCATTTTTCACGGGAAAATCCTGCCAGACAATTTGATACCCGCTGAAAATTTCTTTTGGACAATTCTCCCATAGCACTCTCGTAAAACTGTGCATCCAAAGAGAAAGGACGACAAATAAAAAGGAAACTATTTGAATTCAGGGAAATTCCTCCCAGAAAGTTTTCTACCACTGTTACCTTTCTCCTAGTAAAGCCCCCCCTCCCCTGCGTCGAAAACTCCCGCGCAAAAAATGTCCGCATGTTTCTTAATAACGAATACTATCTGTAAACAATTGACAAATTGCATAACTTACAACCCTTTCCCGAGGGGCTGTGGGGGTCATGTCATCCCCAGAGACATATTTATTGAACCTTTCAATTATGATTAACCAAATGGCTACATCCATGATCGTTTTTTGCCAAAAAATGCACAATTCCAAATATTTGTAGATGAGATCTTGAAATCTCTACAGTAGGGTTCTCTGATTGTTTTGTAGTTAGGTAGGGGTAGATGCCTCAAAGCGTGCATTTTAATGGCAAAACATCATAACTCACATTCAGATAAATACAGGGTTAGTTCTAAAGAAGGGGAGGGTGGAGGTAGAAATTGATATATAATCAATGATTTCCGGGAATATTTCTGTTTTATGCTTTTATTATGAAAATAAAGAGTTGGATTAAACCTCAAATGGAGCATGATTTATTCCGTATATCAGGGGGACTGCCCCTTCCTCATCCGCAACCTCCCCTTCGTGGTCGTAGAAACATCGAAGGATGCTAATTCGATCGGAAATTGAGAGCTCTAGTGCCTTTTTTAAAAGTCAAAAGTGATTGGAGACCAACTAGCCCATGCATCAACTTTTTTATTCCTGGTCCTTTTGTTAGGATCGACATTTCTTGGTACCTATTTTGTACTTTCTCTGTGGTTGCTCAATTTTGTGGGGGGGGGCAATTTTCCATGGGAAGGAATTATCCGGGGGATAATTTTCGAGAGAGTGGGGAATTCCCGCGGGGGAATTTTCATGGGGGGGGGATGGTGGCCCCCAGTTTTAATATGGCTCTCCACTTTTTAGAACCAAATTTCTATTTCAGAAAACATTTAAAAAAATGATTTTTGTTTGTTTTAATTGACATTAATTAATTAACACTTCTAAAGGATTTATATTTTTTCTGATTGAAAATTAAAATGTTGGATTGTAGTTTAAATTTTGAACAAACTTTATTTGATCGAATTTAAAACACGGGTGTGCATAACGTCTTTTGATTGACTCAGGTGCACACGTCATTTCCAAATTCGGCCCTTGGGAAACTTTGTAAGTCATGACCTAGGGAACTATCCCCAAGAGCTTATATGTGATCGGACAATGAAGAGCAATCGTGGCCGCCTTTTCTGCTAAAACCCATCTGTGACCAATTGACAATTTTGTATTTTATTCCATTGCCAGTGGAGATTTGGGGATGATGGTGATCTCAGAGACATAATTATTAGACCTTTCGACGCTTCTAAACAAAATGGATATATGAAACCGGGCAGGGACAAAAAGCTTTGTCTCGTTTCTGGATCCCTATTCTTCTTCCCTTGTAAAGCAAAATTTTGATCCTTTAGACCGAAAGCCAAACCCTAAAAGTATGGATTCACTTGACAACCAAGATAAAATATGGCCTCCTTTTTCCATTATAAAACCTGTCGATAATTTTCTTAATTTACGGCCTTTGCCCTAGAGACTATGGGGTTTATGTCATCCCCGGAGGCATATTTATTGAGTATTTCAACCATTCTGAATAACATGATCATCTCAGTATTTTGATTTAGATATCTTTGAGGGCTACAAGGGATCAGGTAACAAAAACAGCAGGAGTGTGGGGCTGGTTGCCCTCCGACTGCTTTCGAATCTTAGTAATATAATTCCAAGATCCAATATAATTAGCCCCCTTCCAAGTTTCTACGGTCCCCCTTCCATACAAATTTTTCGAGGGAAAATATAGAAAAGTACATGGAAAGCACATAGCTCTTTACTTAGGCAGCGTTACAACACTGCCTATGAACCGGGAAGTTTGTTTGCTCTTTTTTTTTTAACCTGTTAAGCTTGCAATAAAGTGTAAAATAAATTTAGTGGAAGGCATTTGAGACATAGGGAGAACGCAGCCCCCCCAACATTTGAGGAAATTTTATACTCATTTCACGTTTTAATGTGACTGTTTGTGTTCAATTGAAAACAAAAATATTTGTTTTGTTTTTTTTTCATTCAATTTTAATATCTTCCTCGGGTTATCCTGAAAAAGTAACACAATAAAAAATTGATCCCGATGGTTCAATTGGTCCCAAAATTTCGGTATTTTGCCCCCCCTCTTTTAAGGATAATTTATTTTCATATCATGTTTTAATGCGACTCGTGGCGTTCAATTTGAAAAAAAAACTGTTAAATTTTTTTCTGTCAATTTGAATATCTTCCTCAGGGTTATCGTGAAAAAGGAGCACAATAAAGAAAAATGAGCAAACTTTGATTATCCGAATGGGGTCTGGTCCCAATTGATACGGATGCTTAGAATTCTATTCTCGTGGTAAAAATTCGTTGCAGCACTGAGCCACAGGAGGCTGAAACATTTGAAAAAAAAACTCTTTCTAAAAACCACCCTGTTTGAACATTCTGGTTGGGCTTTCTCTCAAAAAACGCTCAATGATCTAAAATAATCGTTCTCCTTATATCATCCTAGACTAACCTTCAGCCTCAGGCCTTTCTATCTGGCCAGGAATATATATTTTTAATAAAGAGTAAAGAAAATTGTGTGTACTTTTATTTTCATTTCTTAGGAGTACCTCCGACACAAAGCAGAAGTTGATGAGCATCTCTTAATTTACGATCGACTTCGAAGTACTGTTGAGACAAGGCACGATACGGTAGCTATTACCTCTGATGTTTGGCGTAATATTGAAACTGCATGGCAGCGCCTAGAAACTCAGGTATGCTAAATCTCAAGCTCTTTTCTTATGCAAGAATATCGGAGGGGGAGGGGTTTTACTCAATTTTTCTTTTTTTTTTGGGGGGGGGGGTACGCAAAAACCTCAAAAAATGCATACAAAATTTATTTATGTCCATTTTTTTTACGTTTTTACTAGGCAGACAAACATTAAGGGTGGGGTTCAAACCCCCTACCCCCCCCCCAGATGCGGTCTTGAAGAATATATATTTAGTAAAGAGATGCGTCTATCATGTGTCCTTTATTTCTGACCTAATTATATAGAAAAAAGTTTTTTTCTGACCTCATCATATAGAATAGATGTTCAAGGAAACTTGAGAACGAGTATATTTTATTACAATGACAGAGGTTTAGCTAAGCTTTTAGTTCCTGGGGACAGTGTCTGTTTTTGTGCATCTGACACAATATCACTGACACACTGACACAATATAAACAGATCATAATATGAAAAAAAAAGTTTGGTGTCTCTTCAGAGGCTGCTCCCGGGCACAGCCGTCCCCCTTGCCTCTTAGATGCGCCAATGTATAGTGACCTGTACTTTTTAGGAACAAAACTGATTGGGGGGAGGCAAATTTAACTCAATAAACCACCACATGCACCGCGAGGCATCCCTGCAGCCTTATATGGCATCAGATCAAAGATTTGAAGAAAGTTATTTTAATCAAAACTGTCATAAAGTCAAAGGGTTTTGCCCCCAGTGGTAATGGAAAGAGTGTAGTCTCGCGGTTAAAGGCCCCAGACTATGCTAATACCCTATGTAAAACCGAGGCATAATAGAAATATTTTAATAGAAAGGTGGATATGTTACCTTCGTTGAACTTAGAATTGCACATGAATCTTCAATATATATTATTGAGGAGCCCAAGGGCTCCTAAAAGGAACCCAACGGTTTTTGAAATTGCATTTTAAATCCGAAGCCAAATATCTCATAGGGAGGTTTAAAATGAAAATAGATTAAGTAGATATTTTACCAATGATGAACGCTTTCCACCGTAATAAAATAATGAATCATGCCACGATTTGTACTTACATCGTTGCGGAACCCTTGGGTCCGTGCCATCTCCATCAGTATTTTCCACTTCAAACATATAAAATGACAAGGCCGTATCCAGGGGGGGGGGTTTGAACCCCCCCCCCGAAAGGTTTGTCTGACTCTTAAAAATGTAACAAAAATGTATATAAACAAATTAGGTATGCGTTTTTTGAGTTTTTTTTTGTGTAACCCCCCCCCCAAAAAAAAAAAAATATTTGGAGTAAAACACCCTCCGAAAAAAAAATCGTGGGTACGGCCTTGAAAAATGACATCTTTCAATTTAGTGTCGTTTAGGGATTGCTTGTGGGATGATCTTTAACGACTGATGCTACCTATAGAAAGCAATTTAGAATTACACTGGGAGTGTTTTAAATTGAAAATATTTTACCATACACATCACAAATGTTGCTTGATTTCCAACAAATTTGGATTTAGAGAAATTCCTTACTTTTTATTTTGTGATTCTGGGGCCAACTTTGCCTTATAACATTTCAAAACCAAAACACGTTAAAAATATGCTTAACAACAAGTGTTTTTTTTTCATCAGAGCCGGTTTATAAAGACATTTCAGCTTGCTGATTACAAGTCTGAGGCTACTGTTGTCATAATATCCGAAGTCCAAAAGCGAAGTTCTAAGTGAAGACAAATTTAGCACATATTGCACAAATAGTGTGATTTCAGCTTAAGTTTCCAATTACAATATTTCTTTGCTTGCTAATTATAAATTTGAAATCAATTTTAAATGGAAATTCTAGGAGTAGAAACCAGCAGTGAAACCAGGATGCCGAATTATGTAAATACCTATTAAAAACAAAAGTATCATAGTTTTTACGAAAAAAGACACTGGGGTCCAAGCTCCTTCCCCCATACCGCAAATATAGACATTTCGCGCGTCTTGTGAAACTTGATTGTTCAAGCATTATATAGGAGATTGCCTTAAATAATTAGACGACTATCTCAAATCAAGTTGGAGTTGATACATATTTCAGAAATAATGTTTTTTTTTTATTCAGAAATTGTAATTAATTGGTATCCCACAACTTTCACACAATTAGATATGATCCACCTCTATTGACCCAGCATCATTCCGGAATCATTTCGGGAAAGATCATTAATTTTTGAATGCCAATCTTTAAAAATACATAAAATGGAATTACGGCTAATCAAAACAAAGGACGTGTATATTTCACAAATGATATTTGATTTCCACCAAAACTGGTTTATATTGGGACCTACGGACTTGCTGATTACAAATCTAAGGCTAATATTGCGATGTAGACGTTTCAAACATGAAATACGTAGCCCATTTCACAAATCTTTGATATATCGCACATTTAAAATTAGTCATGCAAGGATTAGCAATGTCTGTCTTGGGCTTTTGTCCTTTCCAGTATCCTCCTTACCCCCAAATTTGAACTTGTAGACACGCTATATTTTTTTTTCAACTGATGGTCATACGAGGATTATTTTAGGAACAACTCTAAATTGTTAAGTGTTAATTAATAACATTAATAGACCTTAGCATGAAAGACCTGTCAAAAATTACAAATTGACGTTTTAGTTATCAATTCTCGTAAATTCGAATAAAGTGCGTTTAAGAGAAAAGAACAGTGATGGAAATGAGTAGCCTTATGTAAAACTAAAACTAAATTGCTTACCACAAATATATTCAATCACAGAAATCGTTTCTTTTTTCCTGGAAACTTATCAGTATTTGGATTATTTACAATTTTATTAAAGAAAAGTATCGTCGTTCATGACAATTTTTTTTTCATTTTCATAACAAATACATGCTCATGAATATGTTCAAATTAAGAGCAATATTACAGAAATGGTGCATTTTAAATATTCCATCAGTACTTTAATTCTCTTAAGTTAGCCTTTTGTGAAATAAGATAAACGGTGCTTACCTCCTTTGGTAAACTGTGTGCAAGATCTATTTTCAAACCTCCTTTGGTCAGCAGTGCCATACGCTCCGTCACAGAAATCTTCTAATCGACAGGGCGTTCACTCAATATTCAACACCTTTGGTAAACAGTGCATGGGCTCCTCCCGCTTTTAGTTAGAGTTAAATTTTTTAATTGAAAGTAAGGAGCAACATTAAAACTTGAAACGTGCAGAAATTATTCCGTATATGAGGAGTACTGCCCCTCCCAAGACCCTCACTCTTTACACCGAAGTCTTGAAGTTCTTTAAAAATACTTTTCATTGAAATTCAATGGCATTTCTGTTTGCGCAGCCTTTCTTTAAAAAAGAATTATCGTAAAAAGTCAGACTTTAGCGTAAAGAGCGAATCTCGAGAATGGGCAGTCCCCCTCATATGCGGAATAATTTTTGTTCTTTTTAAGTTTTAATGGTGCTCCATACACCATTTTTTATTTAAACTTTTTTGTATTTAATTTCTGACCGTTTTTCATTATTCCGCATATGAGGGGGGCTGCCCTTTCTCGATCTTCCCTCTTTACGCTAAAGTCTGACTTTTTACCATAATTTTTTTTTAAGAAAAGCTGCGCAAACTGAAGTGCCGTTGAATTTTAATGAAGCTACCTCGAAATTGCGATTATATGACTTTGGGGAGAAAAGCGAGGGAAGGTGGCTAGTTGGTCTCCAGTCTTTTTGGTCAATTGAAAAGGGCACTAGAACTTTATATTTCTGATCAAATGAGCCCTCTCCCGATCCTCTAGGACCATTTGTTTGGTGGCAAAGAAATGCAAAATCCCACATTTTCTTACATAGCGGCGTGAAACCACTACATTATGGCTCTCTGATATTCTGAATTTGAGGATGTGATTTTGATTAAGATCTTTTGGCTTTTTGTTTTTTTTTTTTCCTCCCCCGCTTTCTTTCGAAAATCAGGCAAACTTTCTCAAGATCGTAGCTTTTGATGGGTAACATTAAACTTAATTAGCTTTGTATATTTGAAATCAGCACAAAAAGCCAATTAGATACAATTTGATGTATCTATTGTTATCACAATTCTGTTTTTTAGAGCTGGGGTTACTATTGAGCCGTATCGCTCCTTACCTACAGTTCGTTACCACGAACTGTTTGATTGCAGAATGACTTTCCCAAATGAGAACGAGCTAAGTGTAGCCTATATTTGAAATATAATGTTGGATTTTGTCACGATGAGTCCACGAATGAAAAATACTTTTGTGTTTAGCACATATTTCACGAATATTATTTGCTTTCACATGACATTTACGGTTTCTGAGTTTGCTGATTACAAATTTGGACAGGGTGTGCAATATAGACGCCCAAAATCATGACACACTAAGTACACATTTCAGGAATGGTGGACATGTCAAACATCGTTGGAATCAGAGTCGTGCAAAGATTTTTAAGCTGCTTAATTCAAGGATCCTAGGTAGGGTTCTTGGGTCCATCTTCCCTCGAAAATTTTAAGGTTTTAAGTTTTTTTTTAGCTTTTTGATTACAAATCAGGGAGTAATTTTGAAATGAAGAAGGTCAAATTTAATTAAGTACGTATTTCACAAGTCATATTTGATTTCCAACAATTTTTTTTTAAGGATTTCTTAGTTTGGCGGTTTAGCCTGCTGATATTGCATTATAGAGACTCTAAATGAAACATTCCTACGACTCTTAGTTCCAACTAGGTTCAATTGAATTGGATTAAACTTTATTAAAAAAAAAAAACAACACAATTTAATCATTTGACAAGTAGCCGTTCAAGAAGAAACATAGCTCTGAGGAGGAACGACTACAACAACCAATGTTAATAATTTCATCTAAATAACTCTCTCTCTCTCTCTCTCTCTCTCTCTCTCTCTCTCTATATATATATATATATATATATATATATATATATATATATATATATATATATATATATATATATATATATATATATATATATATATATATATATATATATATATATATATAATCATTATAAATTATCAAAGATTCCAGTATGAAAGTTGTAAATCGAAACAGACTAAATGCACGTTGCGCACATTTTACTAGTATCATGTTTCTGCTATTTTGTAAAATACATTGTTATTATTAATCATGTTTATTAGTATTTAATACTACTATCAATTGATAATAAAGTTATGTCAATGAAAGCGAATGAACGTAAAAAACATACGAAAAAACATCTTCAATGGAAGTTAAAGAGTGACTTTAAAACTCAAGCGACCAGATATCATCAAATACTTCGTGGTAAAGAAATGTAAGAAAGGAGCGACTCAGCCAAATAGTAAGCGAAACTCCAAAAACAGAATTTTAATAACAATAGATACATCAAAACAGTTGCACTTTTATGCTGATTCTAAATAAATAAAATGCATTAAGTTTAATGTTACCCATCAAAAGCTACGATAAAGTTTGCCTGATTTTCGAAATAATTGGACCCCTCCTCAACAAAAGGGAACTGCTCTTAATGAAAATCGCACCATTATATTCAGCATGTTAGATGATCCTATTATTGAGGTTCTTTTATGCTGATTCTAATAGATAAAATACACTAAGTTTAATGTTACCCATCAAAAGCTACGATAAAATTTGCCTGATTTTCGAAATAATTGGACCCCTCCTGTACAAAAGGCAACTGCTCTTAATGAAAATCACATCATTAGATTCAGCATGTTAGAGAACCTCGCATTTTTCCCCAAAAGAAAGATTACAGATGCGTGTTTATTTGTTTGTACTTTTCCCAGGGAGGATTGTATCGAACAAGTGGTCTTAGAAGATCGGGAGAGGGCACACACGAAAGAAAATTAAAAGTTCTAATGCCCTTTTTAGTGACCAAAAAGATTGTACCATTAGAAAGTGGCCTTCTCTACCAAACTACGGTTTTTGCCCCAGAGAAGACCAAGTTGCTATTGATAAAAAATTCTGAGATAGCTAATTAATTTAAAAGTATAAAAACATTACATTTCGAGCATCCCAGTTGCAGAGGAAGTAATGCTGCCAGCTGTGCATTCGTATCGGAAAAGTTATGTTGCCTGGTCCGTACAAAATAGATGTTTTTTTTCTAAAATTATGTTTAGTGATTTATAATTACGCACCAGCTATTATGAAGGGTCATCGGTTGGTAATTGTGTTTTCGGGCCGGGGGGTGGGGGCATGGGCGCCCATAAACTGAATTTTAAGGGGGACTTACCTGGTCTAATCGGCACTTCCAATGTTGGACACTGACCCCGGTGCCGAGCCGGCGCATGCATGGAACGCCGCCGTCGAGAGGACCGGTCAACTGCCACTGTTGTGTCGTAACGCTGCCGCCACCAGGCTGGCGGTGGCCTTCCGCTGACTTTGAATTAATTTGAGCCAATTCTTTATTGCGTCAACCACAATGTTGGAGCTTTTCTTTTTTCGTGTGGTTAAGGATTTCGATTTTCCTGCTTAGAAATCAAGTGCGATTTCAAAATTAAACAAACAAGTCCACACACAAATAATTTTCATAAATTCCTTGTGCTCCCAGGGTGCTCGAAAGCCGAATGCCTTATGCTCGAACACTGCCGACGAGAAGCCCTGTCAGCTGCCACCGAAGTGACATAACACCGCCGCCAGTTCTTTATTGCGTCAACCACAATATTGGAGCTTTTCTTTTCTTGTGTGGTTAAGGATTTCGTGTTTTCCGCTTAGAAATCAAGTGCGGTTTTCAAAATTAAACAAACAAGTGCCCACACAAATAATTTGCATGAATTCCTTATGCTCCCAGGGTGAGTTTTTATTCAGCACTAGTCCTTATAGCACATCCATTGAATGGTCTTTGGAACAGACACAAGATTCAATTCCATGTAGGAACTTAGGATTTAAGGACCTCTCTCAGAGGCGCCATTTCAGCCAAACCTTAGGGTGGGCAAGCAGTTGACATGGGCCCCGAAGCAGGCTTGTATAAAAAAATTATCTCTAGCTTTATCCAAAAAAAAACTGCCTTCCATGGGAGTTACCGTAAAAATAAAGGAAATTGTCTCAATTGCTTTGCCTTTCCTTCTTAGGCTCTTATGCCATAGGTTCGGAAAAGGCTAGATATCTGAAGAAAGCGGAAACGGTATTTGCGATGTTAAAAAAACAGCCGTTTGGGAGTCTTCCACTTTTCCGAACCTATAACTTGACGAAAGCCGAACCTCTGTAGAAACTCACGCTTTGACTAAAGTATAGATAGATAGATAGATAGATCGTGTATTTCAAAAAGCCCAAGAGCCATATACACACAAAAAATATGAAAATAGAAAAATTACAACAGAGCAAATTACAAACACACATTAACATGAATACATAGCGAAAAATACCTTCTGGTAAAATACCACCAAAAAAAATAACTTTAATTCCATATAATTAATAATAATTAATTGTAAAAACATTTCCTTCTTTTTAATCCCTTCTCTATGTACGCACCAATACGAAATATTGTGGTTGGATTACTACTTTGTAAGATATTTGGAAGCAGCAAAACAATCCCATGTAAGTAATTTTCCCTTAAATCAGAGAGCACCGGGCACTTTTGGAGAAAATTGTCCAAATCTTCGTCCTCATCCCTACAAAGGGGACACACATACCGACCATCAGGATGTACTATCCCCCTGTCGAACACCATTTGTCTACTCTGGATTGGAAGGCAATTCGCCCTAAGCTGAATCCATCGACATAAAATCATAGCCGATAAATTGAATTTAAAATAAATTTCCTCTCCAAAACTAGGTTTAACCTGATTATAATGATTGAATGTAGCAGAATTTAAAACCAGCACTTGCCAATACTGAATTTCTTGACCCTCTAAGATAAATCTTACCTGGCTTACTAAATTTGTTGGTAGATCAGGTGAACCAAGACCGTCATTCCATAAGTAAGCCATTCCCACACTTTCTAGTAATGACCTAATTTGGGATGGCCAAGACCTTTTCGAATCATAGCTCAACATCTGATAATAAGCAGCACTTACTAGTCTGTCTTCATTGCACCTAATGATCTTCAACCAAAATCTAAGCATCAAAATAGACCTACGTAGTGTTAACGAAAACAGGCCCATATCATCTTTCAGAACCTGTGAATGAGTTGTCTGATGTAATCCAAATAGTCTTTTATAATACTGGACCTGGAGGGACTCCAACTTCAGTGCCGCTTCTCCGCCCCAAATCTCCGCTCCATACTCTAATACTGGTAAAATTTTTGTATTAAATATTCTTTTGTGCATTTTTAGGCTTTTAATTACCATTATCGTCGGATTTCTAAAAATTGCAGACATGGCCACTTTGCCTCTATTAATTAATTCATCAACATGACTCATTAAACTTCCATTTTCCGATAAAACAAATCCTAAATATTTTATTCTTTTACTTGCCTTAAGTTCCTTATTATTAAATTTAAAATTATCATCGCCATTTGTTTTCCTTTTTTTAAAATAACAACTTCACTCTTTTCAACATTCAGCCTTAGTTTTTTCATCTGCAAATAATAAAACAGTTCGTGGTAACGAACTGTAAGTAAGGAGCGACCCGGCTCAATGGTAACCGAAACTCTAGAAAACGGGATTTTGATACCAATAGATATATCAAAAGAATCATATTTCAATGCTGATTTCAAATATATAACTTTCATCAAGTTTAGAGCTACCCATCAAAAGTTACGCGCCTGAGAAAATTTGGCTGATTTTCAAAAAAAGGGGGAAAGACCCCTAAAAGTTATAGAACCTTAATGAAAATCACACCATCATATTCAGCGTATCAGAGAACCCTACTGTAGAGGTTTCAAGCTCCTATCTACAAAAATGTGTATTTTTCCATTTTTTGCCAGTAGAAAGATCAAGGGTGGGTTTTTATTTGTTTGTTTGTTTGTTTGTTTGTTTTTTGTTTTTTTTTTCCCATGGATGATTTTTTTGAGCCGGGTGTTCTAGAATATTGTGAGAAAATTCACTCTAACTGAGATTAAAAGTTATAGGTATCTTTTTTAGCGACCAAAAAAATGGGGGACATTTAGGCCCCATCCCATACTCCTTTTTTTCCCAAAGTCATCTAATTCGAATTTTGAGATAGCCATTTAGTTAAGCATAGTTAAAAACCTGATAAAAATGTCTTTTAGGATGACTTGATCCCCCAAAGTCCCCAGGGGGAGGGCTGAAATTTATGAACTTTACTCAATTTTAACATTTAGTTTTGGTTATTGGGAAGTATACAGACTTTTTCAGAGGTGATTTTTTCTGGTAGGTGGGGGACGGAGAGGGTCGGGGGCTATATGGAAGGATCTTCCCATGAAGGAAGTTTCCCTGGGGGCAGGGACATTGCTATGACGGGGGCGCCGGATTTCCCAGCATTATTAAAGAAAAAGATCAGGAATTAAATAAAAAAAACAAGTTTTTCAACTGATCAACTGATTGTGATTAAGAGGTCATTTTTAAAGAACTGGAAAAAAAATTCGAACTATAGTTTAAAGAGCAGGGTATTGACTAGGGGGCGAACCCCCTAATATACGTGTTAAAAATTTATGAATATAGAAGTTCGTTACGTAAGTTAATTCTAAGTTACGTATATTTATTACTAATAAAAACGTTCGTAAATAAAATTAAACAAGTTTCGAGAAAGCCATTTAACCAAATATAATATGCAAATTTTGTTTTAATTATTCATGTACGGTGAGCCAAAATCAAAACCTGCATTAATTCAAAAACGTTCAAAAATTAAATAAAAAAAACAAGTTTTTTTAACTGAAAGTAAGGAACGACGTTAAAACTTAAAACGAACAGAAATTATTCCGTATATGAAGGGGGTTGTCCCCTCCTCAACGTCTCGCTCTTTACGCTAAAGTTTGACTTTCTCACAACTCTATTTTTTTAAACAATAAAAAAACTTTAGCGTAAAGAGCGAGACGTTGAGGAGGGGACAGCCCCCTTCATATACGGAATAATTTCTGTTCGTTTTAAGTTTTAACGTCGTTCCTTACTTTCAGTTAAAAAAACTTGTTTTTTTTATTTAATTATCTATAAGACTCAAAAGCGTCTGCAGATCTTGCGGTGTGCTAGCCACCAAGGCAATATCATCTGCAAATAGTAGTAGTGATAGTTTATGGGTCCCTAGACTAACTTTCAGAGCCCATCTATTCTCTAGATAATCAACAACATCATTTATAAAAATATTAAACAACTTAGGAGAAAGAGTGCTGCCTTGTTTTACACCCAGCTTAATATTAAAAAAACTAGAAAACCTGCTACCAACTAGCACGATTCCACTCACACAAATATACATACTCACTATCAACCTCACAAACAAATGAGGGAGACCAATTCTAACCAGGGCATCCTTTAATAGCTCTCTGTCGACACTGTCGAACGCCTTGTGGAGGTCCAGAAATCCCACATAAAGGCAAGTTTTTCCCTTTCCGTATTTATCAATTAATGCCTTTAAAATAAATATTGTATCTACCGTCCCGTACCCTGTTCTGAAACCTCCTTGTTGTTCATGTATTATATTATTTTTATATAACCATTTAGAAAGCCTTGTATCTAGTATTTTCTCCATTGTATTACTTAAAGCAGGGACCAGCGCTATTAAACGATAATTCATGTGCAACTTAGGGTTTCCTCTCTTAAAAAGTGGAATAAGCAATGATCTCTTCCACTCATTTGGCCATTGTCCTGAACTTAACACCTTATTACAGAGAAAAACAATTATCGACATAAAAATTTAAAGAAAATTCTTAAATAACTTTATTGGTACACCATCAACCCCCGCAGCCGAACCTCCTTTTAAATTCTTGAATACAAACTTGACCTCATCGTTACTCACTTCCCCTACTAAATCATAATCATGTTCCTTCATGGGATAAACAACCATCTCTTTGGTATGTGTTACCTCTTGTAATTCTGCGCAATCACCTTCCATTCTTTCTAGGTAATCAGGCCATGAGTTGGCGTCCGGAGCCACCTGTGTCTTTCCTTTTTCATTTCCAATATCATTCCTTATATAACCCTAAAATTTCTTAAAATCTTTATTTCTAAAATAATTTGCAATACCCAGTTTCTTCTTATTCTCAAAATCTATTTTTTCCTTTTAATTAACCTTTTGTAATCTCTTCTTTTATCTTTATATTCGGCTAATCTTAAACTTTGCTCTTCAGGTTTATCACATTCTTTTAAAAGATTCAATAAATATCTGACCTTTTCTTTAATTAACTTAAACTCCAAATCAAAATATCGCTCGTTTTTATTTTCTTTTTTATTCAGATTACACGATGCTGAACAACTGCAAATTATTTCATTTAACTACATAATTATACCATGTATATCTTTTCCATCTTCTTCTTACGCTTTCAATTTATTTGTTATATGCAACTTCATAAACTCCCTTTTAAATTTTTCAAAATCTTTATCATTTAAATCATATCTAATTCTTTTTCCTAAGCCCTCTAATCTAAGCTCCCCATTAGATAAATTTCTAACTCGAGGAGCATGATCGGATCCAACTAAATCTAGTACATCAATACCAATCGATTCAGGTACAAATTTCGTATTAATCAGCACATAATCTACAAAACTCGGAGTTGGGTCCGAAAGGCAAGTGAACTCGCCCAGACCCTTATCATTTCCAAACCTTCCATTCGCAATGATCAGACCATGTTCCCCGCAAAGCGCCAGGAGCTTTCTTCCCCAAACATTTATTTTTCTTTTTTCATCTTTATTACTTCGTGGTAATCAACAACAAATTGGGACAAAATCCCCTAAATCTGGGATTAATAAATCTGGAAACTCAACCCCAACGCCGGTATATAAGCATTGAAATCCCCCATCAAAACGCACTCAAAATAACTATAACTTTCTTGTATTAGCGACAGTTCATCATCTAAAATTTCCCAAGTATTTTCTCGACCATACGAACTATTTTGTGGAGGGATGTACACAACGCCAAAAATTAATCTCTTCCCACATTTAAAACAAATAAGCAGCCAAAGTAAGTTTTCAGATCTACTATTAATTCTTTCATAACCATCAATAGCTGATGATTTAATCAAGACCAAAATACAACCATAATGTCTATTATTTCTTGCTGGTTTACGCACAACCTGTTCAACCAAATACCCTGGGAGAGGTGATATAGGAGAATGATCGTTCCATGTTTCAATAAACGAATTCACATCAAACGAAAGTAATTCATCATATAAATAAGGTAGCTTATCACGTAGTCCTTGTATGTTCCATGACACTAAACTCAGTATATGGCTCTTTATTTCCTATGCGTCTATGCTTTCTGTCAGTGCATTAATATCACTAGCCATTTCTTGGAGGTCCTCGTTCCTGGCCTCTGTCGAAGAAAAGGCAAAATGGTAATACTCACGACTGCGACTATTAATATCTGTTAGCACTTGCTGACTATTATCAACAAAATTACAGGAAAAACCACTGCGAGGTCTTCTGTTAAGTCCTTTTCTTGTAGAATGGTTTCCTGTGGGTGCCACGTTACGAGTGCCTGGTCGATGTAGGTCATTAGGGCTAATAACAGTACTAGCAGGTCTTTTAGTTGCCGATACTGCCTGAGAATAGGCTGTTGATGGTATCACTGTCTTGGCATCACTATTACTGGCATCACTATCTAGCCCCATCGGGATAACAGCAGGGTAATTTGGGAGTCTAGCACTAGGGGTGGACCAATATTTTTAACTGGCGCCAAGTTACATTTAACCTCAATCACAGCCTTTCCATCGTACCTGAATAGTCGGCCTTGGATAAACAGCTTGTCACCTCGTAGCATTGCATCACGGCCGTCGTTCTGTGAAAGATTCATAATTTCCTTTAAGTGTTTACGGGCTTCTCTTTGTTTAGCTGTGTAATCTGGGGCCACCGATAGACCTCCCTTTCGCAATAAGGAACTATTTCTTAAGATATAGTCTCTGATTTCGACCGAGTTTAGCTTCACTACTACTGGCCCTGATTTCAATCTAAAAATGTCATGTACATCATATCGACTTATTTTGAGAGAAGGCATAGCACGGTTTAATAAATCCATTATTTCTTGCTTCACAGTATACTTGCCATGCTGTTGCGGAGTATAATTATAAATAATCAAATTTGTTCTTTTCTGCTCTGTTTCGAGCTGGTTGGCTCGTTCAGATATGATTACTAGGTCTGATTTAACATTTTCCAGCTCTTTTTTAATTTCTTCATTTGTCTCAACATTTCTAGATAGCTGTGTACTAATGTTATTCATCTGTACTTGTAAGGCAGCAATGCTATCCGAAGTCCAGGAATTGCATTAACTTTCTCCGAAAGCGCTAGTAATAAATCCAATTTGAAATTTATTTCTCGCAAAAACTGGGCATTTTGCATTTTCTCGGCCTCTAATGTTTGGTTTGCCATTTTCACACTTTGGATCTTGTCAATGTACAAATGTAGTCCTTAATTGATCTAGTATTGTAACAAAGCAATAAGTTATTTTTTTGGTTTTTGAAAAAGATATTCACAATTTTGGCACAAAGCCACACACAGGTAAAAAATTGGTTACGCAAGCTGTCCAGATTTAATCCTTTATTTTATCCGATTGAATTGCTCTTAACTCTCTGAACTATGAATCAATACTCTGTATTCGGCTATATTCTGTAGCCAAATTCTTCAGCTCGCTGCTTACAGTAAATACTTTAGTCCAAGTCGGAGTCACGCTCCGGCCATGACGATGCAAAACTTTTGCTCGATCAAGTATATTTACAAAATCAAAAAATACAACAAAATTTTGAAACAGATCAGTGAACACTCAAGGCAACAAGGGGAACCGTCGTGGTTTCATCTTTGCAAAGTCGTCAACAAGCTGGTCGAAATCCAATTTTTTGATTAAATCCTTCTCTGCAAAGATCAAAAGCAGGTGACTAAGACGATCGTCTCCTGTGGTCGAGTGTAAATAGTTCTTCACTATTTTCAGCCCAGAAAACAAGCTTTCATTGCTGGCTGTCGTGACAGGAAGTGTGGCAGCAATATGAAGAACTTTAATAATTTATGAATAGGCTACTGAAAGTGTCTCGATATTATCGATGTTGTCCATGAAGTTTATCGGCTTTGCCTCCTCCCAGAGCAAAAACCGCTTGGGTATACCAGCTTGGGCCTCAAGAAGAATCTGGTAAATGTCCATTTCAGAATAAAGTTCAGAGAATTGCTTGAGGAGCCCTGCATCCATGAACTTGGTAGAGCTGGGGTCCAGAGCTTCGAGTGTATTGAGCACTGAAAGGTTATCTGTAAACCGTCTGTCGAATTCCGCAATCAGACGATCTACAGTCTCCAGGTATTCTCTTTTCAGTTCTTCCGCTAGAGTGTGAGCTCTATTGTCGGATTCAACAAAGTTTTTTCCTAACGTCGAAGTGGTCATGAATTCTTTCAGGTGTTTGATAATTTTTTGGGTTCTTCTAGGTCTTCCCTTCTGACCCACAGAAGAGGATTCGGTCGCGGGTCCATTCACCTCAGGTACTTCAATTTCGAGACCCTCACCAAACTATTTTGCCTTCTCCAAAAGTGATGCAAATGAAGTGTCAGAGCGCAGTTCAGGTATTTCCTTCCTTGTTGCTTGGATCAAGGTGCGGGACCTAGATATTACCAGATCAACTGCCTGAAGATGCTCAGAAAGGGAGTTTGTCGTCCTCAGAATTGCTTCCATATAGAGCAACTGGAATATAACTGTGAAAGATTCCATTTTTTTCTGGAGCCCAGCTGCTTCTGCTCGAGCTTCACTATCAGCTCCCTTACTGACTGCAGACAATACAACCAGAACATATTCATATCAGAGTCTTATCTTCGATATTGATTGATACCAGTGTGACCATCTTGTCGCAGCTCTCCTTTCTAATTCCAGGACTGGCAGTTGAGTAGCCTTTTGGGACTCGACAGAAAGCTGATGTCTGGTGTTGCTGTTGGAAATGAACGTGTACATATTTTGGACTAACGAAAAAAATGAGCCAACAGTCCCAACACTTTCAACGCAGTTTGCAATGACCAAATTTAGCCTATGCGCATGGCAATGAATGTTTATTGCTTGTGGCGCTTTCGCTCTCAGTCGTGCTTGAACATCGGAGAAGGGCTCGCTCATCACGCTTGCTCCGTCGTAGCACTGAGCAACACAATAGTTCCAGTCGAGACCAAGTTTTGCCACTCTGTCTTGAATCAAACTGGCTGAACTCACAGCATCCAGTCTTTTCATATGTTAGCATCCTATTGATTTTGCTCGTGCTTTTCCCTCGTCAAAGTACCTCAGAAAAATGGCGAACTGTTCTTTCTTCGAATTATCTTTTGTCTCGTCGGCAAGAACAGCAGAGTATTTGGCACGCTTAACTTCTTGCACTATTGTAGACCGAAGCCTAGATCCAATAACTGAAATTAGATCGTTCTGGTATTCGTGGGACGTATAGTGGCTGTATCGTCTTTGTAGCTTGTTGAAAAACGTGGGACAATGCTCGGCGAGAAGATTGCAAGTTTCGACGAAATGTCATTTGTTTGCCAAAGAATCAGTCTCATCGTGGCCGCGAAAGGCTGTACCCAGTCGCCCCAGTAGAGCAGTTACTTTGAGTAAAGCCTTTACGTGTTCCCTGTTTTCATTCATCTCCTTATTCTTGTCCGTTGACAAAACAGATGCGATGGGTTGCATCTCCTTGGCTTGTATAGCTTTGAACTTCGTTCACGAAACTGCACTGTCCCTGTGGCGGTCATTTTTCGCACGCTCTTCTAGAACGCTTGAGATTTCCTTCCATCTTCTAACGCCGGTCTCGATGAAAGGCCTCGACCCGTATATCTGTCCACGAAGGGTTGACGTGCCGCCAAAGTGTCTGCAGCAGAAACAGAAAACCAAATTTTCCTTAACTGAGTACTCAAGCCAAGGATGCTTTCCATAATACGAAATATTAAATGACAGTCTTAGCTTGCCGTTTGCTGAAACCTGTGCAGGGTACCGTAGCAGCTGTGGTTGACATGGATGGTCGTGGGAGGATGAAGAAATATCAGTAGGACCACTTGAACGATGGTGCTCTTCATCTCAAGTCTGTAGCGATGGAAGTTTCTTGTGTGACTATATAAATGTGACTATAAAAGAAAGGCCTGGGCTTGTTTGCGGTAATAAATATTGACCGCGTCAAATCTAATATCGTACTTTAAAACTGCGAACTTACACCTTATAAGTTCTCCGATAGCGCCGCTTATAGCGCAAAAGATTGTGCCATCGAGCCCTGCGCCACAACAATGGGAAGTGAAGTAAATTTATAACCGTGCCACCCTCAATTATTGAGAGAAAATAACATGTGTAGCCATATAAATGTGACCTTTTTTCTTCGAGCGATCTGGAGATCAGATTCCCTGGGAACGTCCTTGGAGATATGCGAAGTAATTAGCTGTCATTAGGCTAGATATAGTCATATAAAATGAAATAAACACAGGTAAAAAACAATAGATTTATTGAGACTTACATATTTAGGTGAACAGCAATGAGTCACTTCAAACGACAATAACGATGACTGAGATACAACAATGAAGGAATTGCAAAGCTTGAACGTCGAAATAATTATGTCTCAATGATCCTGACTCTCCTTTACGAATCCCTTCAAAAAGCACTTTTACCCCAATATCAAACGTAGCTCTTTAGTCCTGCGCTGTCAGAACTGGCTCACCATTGGCCCAAGTGGCCCAAGGATGCGAATCCTTCGTCCAATAATCTTTCTTAACTATTTTTGATGATTTAGACGTTCACACAGTTCTTATCGTTTAAACTTCCTTAAAAATATTGGGGGGCCCCCCCTTTTTTTTGCTCACTGTCTTAGCGAAATCCAAAGCTTGGATAGCGCTGTTCTTTGTCTGAGGCTAACTGCAGTTTTTTTCTTTGCTGATTAAGGACTTTTTATTTTTGAAACTAGGTTTAACTTAATTATAGGAAGTCGGAATTTTCTTTAGAAAGAAGGAACTTTATTTTGGTATTTTAAATACATCGAATTTTACTCACGGTATATATTACCCTTCCCATCAATTAATGACGTCCCGTCATGAGTACTTGCTTGCCTTTGGGCTTTTAAAATGTTCGCCATCTATTAAGTATTTCTTCTACATAATTATTTTATATTTATGTTATGGCTTAATCAGGAGTGCTAAAAATTTTCTCTATTACTTTTTTTTTTCTTTTTTTTCTACATCCCTATATAAAATTCATCTACCGGACTAAGATTAATCATGGTTCTAGGCTAGCTACTATACTCAAGATTTTTTTTTCTACGTCTAACACTGATTACATTTACATTTCCAACAAGGTTAAGGCTATTCTACCTTTAAATAAGATTTTTTTTAATTCACTTTTTACAAGGCTTTTTTTTATTTTGCTGTCTATATGGCACACTATATTCTATCTATGCTACATTAAATGAATAGCTCGAAAACGCTACACATAACTGTATCTGGTCATCTAACACTACATACAAAAACGATTTAAAACACATAATTTTGGTTTTACCATATTCACTGATAAAATTCAAACACTTTCACTAGGGATGTTTGCTACGCATCGTTAAAGATAGGATGTTGGGATTTTTGAATTATCGAAGTTATTAAGAAGTAACATATGTAAATTCACATCTTTCGATCACCTTCGAGTCTATTTAGCGTACTCAATCCTTCTGTTGTAAATTATTCTCCTTCACTCTTTTCGTCTTGGCAAAATTTTTTGAAGCACTTATGTTATGGTTTCTTCATGGGACAGTTCAAGCACGATTGTGTTCACACGACAGGCTTTCTCTAATTGTCAACTGGGAAATGATGCTTCCAACTACAGGTGTGGGAATATGCTATCAGAGTTCATTCTCACTTGCTTTTCGATAGTTTATAGGGTGCCTTATCATTAAGGGGTGGAACACTGGGAGTAAGTTTATTTTCTTCTCAGCACATCATTTTTGGGATATTTTGAGGCACATAGAGAATTTATTCTCGCGCAAAATTGTTCATTTGTGTCTCTTATAAAATGGTTAGCTCATGGCTTGCGTCTATTAACCTTTGCGATAACTCCTAGGTTAATCATGGGGGAATTGAAGTTTGGATTTGGAACAGGTCGACATCAAAATATAGTGACTCCTTCAACATATTGTCATTAACTTGTGGAAGGGGTTTATTGTCACTGAGGGGTTGGTCACTCGGGTTAATTTTGGTTTCCATGTCCATTGTTCAGAAATTATCTCGTAACACTCATGGGATAACAGAGATATGAACTTTCCACACAGAGGGGATAGGATGGATTCCGAGAGATGGTCGAAAGGGATTCGACGCGTAAGTCTGTGACAAATAAATAGTTTTTGGGGTCATCAAATATCATGACTATACGGTCATATGGTATATGGATCCATAATGATTATCAAAGGCGACATTTATGTACTTATATCTTATACTGGTCGATGGGGTTCTCCGAATTCATGTGATTATATAGTTCGCTAAAGCACTGGATACTGAGATTCAAACATAATTTTACCTGATACGTAATATGGTTTGTGGTCGAAGAAACAATGATCAAAGGTAACTGTTGTTTTCGTAGGCAAAACTGGGATGAAAATTGCCTGGGGTGTATGTTGAGTATTCTTTGTTGGTTGAGGTATGATGAAAATAGTTGCTACTAGGTTTTATCTGCACTGGGCAACTCATTGTAATGATCGATATCCAATATGCCAATCCACTTCCTGTAATAAAAATAAAGAGGCAGAATCACACATTCTTTAAAGTAAATACTCATAGTACAAATAAGTCACGTATTGATTGGATACATGAATTTTACGCTACGAGACAGAGTCAAGTAAATACTCTAATATTAGTACACAAAAAGAAATTTTTATCATGTTGGTCATGATAAAATGACATAATTCCCATTGAAAAATTTAATACATAGACGTTTCTTCTAAGTTGTTTTAGGCTAACGACGATATAAAATATTAATTTTTTAAATTTAAGTTTGGCTTGTTATCATGCTTTCTAATATACACTACTAAATACACTTTATTTTAAATTCTTTCAACACTTAGTTAATTGTACATTAGATTTAAAATAATCATTTAAACAGAGTTTATGCTACATGATTAAATTCGAGGTCTAATTTTACAACATATTTCATGCCTGTATTGTTCACGCACGTCCGTGCTGTTTAAGAAACGCATGTTGCAGCGTCATAACCACACGGTTTTACGTAAACAACCTCATAATGCGGGAAAAAGACATAGCAAGGACGAGTGGAGACCTCTATACCCACTCGTTTTCTAATGTCTTCCCTTTTTCTTGGCTTAGACGTTCTCAGTGGGTTCCGGGTTTAACCTCTGCATTTAAGCTGTTTCCCCAAGTTCTTCTCTTGGTTTTCGCTTTCTTAGTCTCAGGATTTTTCCGTAATTAAAAGTCAGTAGGGTTCTTATCGTCAATGACGTTGTGAATACGTGACATAAAATCAATAGTATGTTCCAACAGAAATTTATCAATTCTTTGAGTTCATTTATGTTATCTTCTATTCTTGTTACTTGTTGGAACAAGGTATCGGAGGGTTTGGGGTCCAATTTCATAAGCGTCTTCCATGCGTCATGGCTAACTAGCAATGAATTTTCCTGCTTGGATATTTCTTAATGTCTTACAATGTCTCTGGCAACTGGGTGAACAACGAGGGTTATAGTGACAATTTGAGGAAGTATCTTATTTTTTGTTTCTAGAAATGACGTATCCATAATTTTACCAATTTTTTGCAAAATTTGTTCGTTTACTTTAGTCTTACTGTTATATTTTTTTTTCAAATTCACTTTAATTTTTACTTCGTTTATTTCTTCTTATTCAATCACTTTGTATAATTTGCCAAATAATAATGTTTTGTTGACGTAAAACATAATGATTATTTTATGATTAGATAGGTTAGTAAAATAAAGTTAGGACTTCCGAGCTTAATTTTGGTCGTGATATACCTCTGTGACTGGTTGAGATATAACTTTAAAGCTTAGATAGTAATCGTTATACAATTTAATTTTACATTATATTTCTCAAGTAAGAAACACATGAATAAGCAAGCGTGCAGCACTTAATTACACTGGTATCCTATTTTATGTGTAGGCCTAAAATAATTATAATCTGCATTAAGACAAAATAGTTTATTTTGTTATATATGAGGTTAATTTCTTCCACAGTTACCTACTAATAGGTAGTTTTTGAGTTTAGAATCTTCTCTTAATTTTCTTGTTACTATTTTTATAGGCGTCTCTTATTCTTTGGTAAGTTTTCATACGTTTCAGGAATAATTTACTACCGAGGGATTTGTATTCTTCAGATTCAGGGTCAAATAAAAATTGTTTGTAATATTGAATTTCCGCCAAAGGAAGATGTATGCCTTCATTTTTGACACATTGGGGATTATTTTCGAGGTTATAGCAAATTTTGGGGGGTCTGCATTTGTCGAGGAGTAATAAGTCTGTTTGAGTGGGTCCCTTGGAATAGAAATACTTGATATTGAGGTTCTTTTGTAGGCGTCTTATCAATAATTGTAAACAGCCAAGTTGTTTCGCGCATCTTCTCCTATATTTTGTTTTGACCTCCCCTCTAGCCGGAAGATACTTGGGGGTATTTGCAAGTGCTAAACCATAATTATAAGTGTGGGGTGCATACCCTTTAAGGTTGTAGGTTAAATTCCATTCTTTCTCATATATTTGATTTCCTTGTTCGTCCACAACTGACATAGCTGCCGAATATATAATGTTTTCCTTCGCGTGCATTATGCTAATGAACTCCGTATCAATTATCGCCTTTCGAGTAGGTTTTCATTCCATTGTCATGATCTGAAAATGCTCACAGTTAGGACCTGGGTCGATTTTTCATAGAAAATACGAGGGGACCGCCAAAACCCAGCAAATTGAGCGCTGTTTGGGCTTGGAGTTCCTCGCCAAGCTTCCCACAAAACGTGGTCCATCTATTTAGATTTGATTACACAACTTAATACTGAGTAGGGGATTGTCTCGATAGTTTCCATCGACGCCAAACGCGTCGTTCCTATGACCAAGTATAACAACAACACATATAGAGTTGATGATATTGACTCTGAAAACACGGTCCGTAGGAGAGACCGAACCTACCCTTTCCAAAAAATAAGTTCCATTATTTATTTCCATAACTGGCTACATTATATGTTATCCAACTGATTAATTCACATTTATAGGGGTATAGTTGATTTTCGTAAGGTAGCTACCTAATAGGCAGAATGTGCCACACAGGACCTAAAAACACTATTTGTCACCATCGGTCGACCACGAGCTTCCCACCTCGGGCCTTTCTCCCTGATCGCCGACGTTTTGACATCACTTGTATTATATATTTTTTTTTCATTAATATTTACTTGGTTAACTTTACTTGCACACGGTTAGATTTATTATGGTGGATCATAAGTTGATTTTTCATAAAGGATTTAAAATTTGTCTTTACATTAATTAGGGATATTTCCATCTGTCAGGTTTTTTAACCGTTCTACCTGACTGTGTCGTTATTTTCTACTCTGTTTCCTGCGGTTTTTTCTTTTTCGTTTTTTCTATTGAAATTAGATCAAACTTTTTGTATTGTTTTTTAAAAAATTCTTGCCCTTTTAATTTCGTTTGTTTCGCGTGTGAGGCTGCTGAGATTGGTCTTGCTTTTCCCATTCCTTTAGCTAGTGTTTGGTCTTAGTTATTATCGGACTCTTTGGAATTGGTTTCTTATAGATTCGGAAGAGAAAATTTAGAGGTGGCACTTTTGGAGGTATCATTCACCCTTCCTTTATAAATTTTTACTCCCTTAAAGGTTGAAGGTCTATTCCGCGGGTCCTCGCCTTGAGTTTTCAACTCGGGAGATTTGAAAAATTCTTGAGAGCTTTGAGAGGAATCAAGAATTTTTGCGGGGTTCCTCCACTGTTTGAATGCCATGTCTTCAGGGGAATTGGGCATTTTTTGCACTAGGGTTTCCCTCCATGAAGTCCATTGTTTAGGTTGGACCTTGGACACAGCTGTATCAAGATATTGGCCTTAATGGTCATCCTTGGGAGTTTTATTCTCGGGCAATTATTTTGACTCGTTTTTATGGGAAATTTTATTAAATCCATAGGCTCTCGCAGATTTATTTTAGTTGAATCTTTGGGAGGAGTTTTCTTTACGGTAATACCGGGGGTTTCTACAGCTCTGTTTTATTCTTCCTGCAGTGACAGGGGCCTTTCTATCGGTGTTGCAGGGGAAACTATATCGTCTGGAATTCTTTTGGGGGGACATGGGGTCAAAATTCTATCAGGGAAAAATTGGGTTTTTGGAGATTTTGTATAATCTAATTCTCCCGCGCTCTCTGGTGATGAGCTTTTTGAACTTTTTGGTGTTCTTATTCACACTGGTATTAGGGATTTTTCCTTCGGAATAACTAGATTTTTCATATCTAAGAACTCTTCAAAATTTTCTTTATTGCCGTTATTCTCAACATAGCCTTACTTGAAATTAATGGATCTTAGGTCTTCCAATCTTGATCTAAGGGTATCATTTTCTGTCTCTGATGAATTAGTAGAGGAGGGGTGAGATACCCAGTTCTCAGGAAATGTGGCTCTTTTTGTTTGGTAAACATGTACCTTGTAAGTTCTTCCACCATCAGGGTTCTCAATTTTAAAAGTATAATTGTTATCGTACTTTTTGACTATTCTGTACGGTCCATAATATTTGTTGGAAAGTTTTCTGCCTTCCGTTTTTGCTTCGTTCTTTATGTAGACACAATCTCCTACTTTGAAATCTATACTCCCCTTGACTTTGGGTTGGTTTCTTAGCTCTTGGTTTATTTTACATTTTTCCAACTCTTGCTTAACTATTTTATAAGTTTTCCTCATCCTATTTATGAATTCTTGTTTGTAATCTTCCCAGCTATTGTAATACTGCCGAGATTCAATAATCTCATCATATGGGATTCTAAAATCACGACCGAAGACCAAAAAAAAGTAATGTCCTTGGTTGTTTCTGAATATGCAGTATTCACTTTACTATTTAAATAAGGTAAGAATTGATTCCAGTAGTTTCAACTGTCTTTCTTGTGAATAATTCGTACGATCGAGAACATTTTATGCCAATTTTATATTCTAACATTGTGTTTTTCTATTTTACAATGGTTTTTACCATTGTGGGTTATCAATGTGGGTTATCAAGGGAGTTATCCCTTGAAAAGAAATTGGGGGGGCGCCTGATCGCTCTTGAAGTTTATGTTTGCATTTGAATCGCCTAGGCTATTTAGTTTTGCTTTACTGGGATTTGTGACCATCGTGTCGACTTCTATCAATCGCTCTACCTCTTCACCTGCAAGATCCAACTTCTGAATATTTTTGGATATTACCACTATATAGTTTTTGGGGTAACCCTTGCAAAAAGGTATTTAGCATGACTTTTTCATACAGTTGCCCAGAATTTCTTCCGTATTTTGCCTCTAACGAAATGTGTATATTATCAAGATATTCTCTTATATTTTGTGAATAGTCAAAGCTCACCGTTCCGTGTTTTAATTTATTTATGGAACTGGTTTCGATAAATCTATCTTTAAATGCTTTTAACAAATTATCAACCGTATTTATTGGCAAGTTGGCGTTATTGCCTATGGTATGTTTAATCTGTTTTAGAAAGGTTATGGACTGGCCTTTTAATCGTACAAGGAGCAAGTCGACTAACGCTTCTAGCTCTGTTTTTTGTTAGTTGTACAAACTGGGCCAATTGGATATTGAATTCGTCAATATCTGATTGACCATTGTACTGAGGGATAGATTTTGCAATTTCTATGTTTTTCGCGACTAACTTTTGCGCCATTAATTTTTCTTCTAAATCCTCTGCCATTTTTTTTGTTTGTTTAAATATCTTTTTTTTGTTTGTCGAAATAAATTTATTTTTTCACTTAACCTATTTTGGGGGAGGCTATTATCTCCTATGAGATGTCTAAAGGGTTTCCTGTAGTAGCTTAGCTGTTATAGGCTTAATCATTTTACTTGTATGTCTATCTCTCTCTAATAATTAAATTTAAATTACAAAGTTTTATAGCCTAGTTAGTTTGCAAGTTTTCCTCCAATTTCCGACCGTGCCATTTGTAGTGATGAAAATTTTTTTGTGTGGTTATAAAAGGGATTATTAGCTATAAAAGAAAGGACTGGGCTTGATTGCGGTAATAAATATTGACCGCGTCAAATCTAATATCTTACTTTAAAACTGCGAACTTACACCTTATAAGTTCTCCGATAGCGCCGCTTATAGCGCCAAAGATTGTGCCATCGAGCCCTGCGCCACAACAGTGGGGAGTGAAGTAAATTTATAACCGCGCCAACCTCAAACTATTGAGAAAAAATAAAATGTGTAGCCATATAAATGTGACTTTTTTTCTTCGAGCTACATGAAGATCAGATTCCCTGGGAACGTCCTTGGAGATTTGGGAACTAATTAGCTGTCATTAGGCTAGATATAGACATATAAAATGAAGTAAACACAGGTAAAAACAATAGATTAATTGAGACTTACACATTTAGATGAACAGCAATGAGTCACTTCAAATGACAATAACGATGACTGAGATACAGCGATGAAGGAATTGCAAAACTTGAACGTCGAAATAATTATGTCTAAATGATCCTGACTCTCCTTTACGAATCCCTTCAAAAAGCACTTTTACCCCAATATCAAACGTAGCTCTTTAGTCCTGCGCTGTAAGAACTGGCTCACCATTGGCCCAAGTGGCCCAAGGATGCGAACCCTTCGTCCAATAATCTTTCTTAACTATTTTTGATGATTTAAACGTTCACACGGTTCTTATCGTTTAAACTTCCTTAGAAATATTGTGCGTAGCACCTTTTTTATTGCTCACTGTCTTAGAGAAATCCAAAGCTTGGATAGCGCCGTTCTTTGTCTGAGGCTAACTGCGGTTTTTTATCTTTGCTGATTAAGGACTTTTCATTTTTGAAACTAGGTTTAACTTAATTATAGGAAGTCGGAATTATCTTTAGAAAGAAGGAACTTTATTTTGGTATTTTAAATACATCGCATTTTACTCACGGTACAAGTCTTATCTCGTCCAGATTGTGCCTCTTGAGCAGTGACAGTTTCAGTGTCTCTTTGAGTCGTCTCGTTTTCTACTAGCTCGGTCTAACCGACCATCACGTCCTTCGAAGGACCCAAAGCGACGGCAATGGATTGTTCTTGTGCTGGGTCAGGCCCCTAAAAGATATATCCAGAGGACAAAAGCCACTATTTACTTTTAAGCACTATTGAACTCATTTTCAACATTTAGACAGTTGCTTTTTTTAGGATGTTAAGTCCAAACTGCGTAGCAGTTTCCGCTTTCGGTACAGTAGTTCGGGAAAAATAGTGCTAGAACTCTTCCATGGTGTGACAGTTTACTAAAGTATATTGAACTTCAGAAAAAAAAAACAGGAAATTTCAGCAAAGCCACAGAAGGCGTTTTTCGGATGATTATACATGCGTTGATTCTTATCTACCCGTAAAGACAATAATAAAAACTTTGGGCTTAATGCAATAGCAACCCAAATCGCAAAAAGCCTTTCCAGTAGTCCTTAAATGAATGATTCGGATGTCATGACAGATCGCAAATAAGCTAAAGGCATGTTCGATTTGTTGCAGCTTCAATTACGTTCTTCTTCATTGTGGGCTCATTTGCATTCTTTCTGTGACTTTCTTCCATTGAACTTGAAGAACTGCTAATAATGTGACCGCCAAACAGATTCATAAATTTAGACCAAATGGCGAAACGTGGAGCGTGACTACAGCAAATCGAATGCAGCTTCATGTCACCAGTCCGCATTGTAGCATATCGAATGCTATAAGCACTGCCAAACTGTGTGGTTCCATCAATAAAAAAAAAAAGAAAAGAAAAAAAATTGACAATATTTGGCTTATGCCCCTCAACCCATGTAGCATTGTTATCCATAAAATTAACAGCACTGCCCCACTGTGTGGTTCCATCAATAAAAAAAAAAAAAAAAAAAAACGACAATCTTTGGCTTATGCCCTTCAAACCATGAAGCATTGTTATATATTAAATTAACAGTGCTTTGCAGAAGGAAAAAAGAACAAAACAAAACAACAAAGAGGTAATCTTAATCAAACAGTTCGTGGTAACGAACTGTAAGTAAGGAGTGACCCGGCTCAATGGTAACCGAAACTGTAGAAAACGGGTTTTTGATACCAATAGATACATCAAAAGAATCAAATTTCAATGCTGATTTCAAATATACAACTTTAATCAAGTTTACTGCTACCCATCAAAAGTTACGCGCCTGAGAAAATTTGGCTGATTTTCAAAAAAAAAGGGGGAAAGACCCCCTAAAAGTTATAGAACCTTAATGAAAATCACACCATCATATTCAGCGTATCAGAGAACACTACTGTAGAGGTTTCAAGCTCCTATCTACAAAAATGTGGAATTTTGCATTTTTTGCCAGAAGAAAGGTCACGGATGCGTGTTTATTTGTTTTTTTTTTGTTTTTTGTTTTTTTCTCCCAGGGGTGAGCGTATCGACCCAGTGGTCCTAGAATGTCGTGGGAGTGCTCATTGGAACGGAAATTAAAATTTCTAGTGCCCTTTTTAAGTGACCAAAAAAATGGAGGGCAACTAGGCCCCCTCCCATGCTCACTTTTTTCCCAAAGTCGCCCGATCAAAATTTCAAAAAAAAAACTCCTGTATATTTTGTAAAAGAAAAAAAAGGCCTTTCTGGGAGGAAGCTTGGGCCCCCCAGAAAAATTAGGGTGGGCAATGGCCCACCCCTGCCCCTCCCCAAAAGGCGCCCCTGACTTCTCTATTTCAAGACACCTTGGTATAGCAAAAAATCAATATTTCTTGAGTCCTTGCCATTGGCAGGTGTTTGTAAATAATGAGGTTTTGATACCGTGACATAGATGCGTTACTTGAAACGGTAGGTTCTGAAAATTCTCAAGTTCCTACCTGTCAAATTCTGAATTTAACATCGAGGACAATTAATGTGTTTCATTATTTGTCATAAAACCACTGGAGGTGTAATTACTAGGATTAGACTAAAAGGTGTCTAATTATAGAACGGGGATCTATTTCAGACATCGACAGAAATGAATGGGAAAAACAAGAAACTACAAATGCAGGTCTCCCTAATCACCATCTCAATAGTTATATCTATTAAACCGCCTGGAGAATTAATTTTTGGCTACTAAATCTGTCTAAATTTTCTTAATAAGTATTTCATTAGTTTGATTATTTCCCCCATATGCAATAGTAACTATTTTAAATCCATAGACAGTTAATAGTAGAGACCTAATTGTAGTTGCCAATTTTGAGCTTGACTAATCTTGGAAAATAGGCCACTGTCAAATCTTAAACTAAGGATCTTAAAATTGAAGTGTTTCAGTCATGGACTGCTTCAATCACTAAGATCCGTTGTGGAAAAGAGTAGCTAGATTCAAATGGGCTTCGCTATAAGATTTTAGTCAGCCAATTCCAACTATCTGCATGAGGTCCAAGATTAAGAGCCTACTATCCTTGTTCAGGGAAGAAACATTTTAGTCAAAACATTCGTACAAGATTACAAACTGTCCATGGTTTTTTATTATTCTAAGTCTTCTTTCATGTAGTAGATATGATCTGGCTGTTCCAGCCACTTTTACACATTATCTCTCCCGCCACTCATAGTAGTCACACTGATCTCTGCAGTAGGTTCTATCTTCTCCCTAATAGCCCTCATAGATGACTTTTACGAAGTTGCCAACTGCAGCCCAAATCAAAACTAAGTTCACATTTCTTTTCAAAATCTTACCCAAGAGAGCTGTCTGAGTTATAAAACTGCATATGATAGGATTTCACCCTTCTCACCATCTCTAATTGACCCTTATCGCCATCTTCGCCATCTAACGGCAGAAGTTGTTCCCATGTAAGCTCCTACAGTAAGATGTTCCATGAAACCTCTACAGTAGGGTCCTCTGATACGCTGAATCTGATAAAATCCGATTCTTTTGATGAATCTATTCCGTTTTTTAGAGTATGTGCTGCTATTGAGCCGGGTCACTCCTTACTTACAGCTCGTTACCACGAACTGTTTGATATTGTTAATTTTCTCAGCATATAAGTAAAGTTTCCAAATACGTCTTATTTAATAGTAATATTTTGGCAGACTTTAGTTTAAGCTGCTCGCAGTTTTTTGCACATGTGAGCGCAGTGTACCCGTTGATTATAGCTTCATAAATTCTGATTCAAGTTGTTTAACGTCTCAATTAATTTGTCTTATATTATTTAAGTTTCAAAATTGGAATTCTTCCAGAATCTGTATTGCTTATAAATAAATGCTAGCTATCTAAAATTATAAAATTCAAAAGATGCCAAATTGAATCGTTCTCCAGGATAAGAAAAACAAGCTTGGGAAGACCGAATGATAGCTCAAATAGTAACTAATCAAAGACTAATAACCTTTAATTTATTTATAAATTCAAGGTTAATGAAATATCCGATGGGAAGGTTAGCAGTTATTTATGACAATAAAAAGAATTAGATTTTTCAATAATTCTGACTTCAGATACACTGGAAGAACGATTTTCCAATTGTAAAACCTTTTTACTGTCCTAGAAAATATCCCTCTCCCTTATAAAAAGTCAGCTTTTTATATTCGTATAATTAACCTTCTTCAATTCTTGTGAAGCAGGAGAATATCTTGAATGCGTGCCAACTACATAATGTTTCCGTCGCTAAATATCTTATTGTTTTAAAAATAATTAATTGCCAAGTTCATTCGAATGTTTAGTGGTCAGTCATTTTCACATCATAATTGTTGTCTTTCTAAAGTGCATTACGTCATTTACGTTTTGTAGAAAATTATTTGTGCTTTGAAGTGTGTACTTTAATTTTTCAAAAACATTGACGAAAAAAAAACACTATAATAATCAAGATTCCCTTAAAGAATTAATGTAAATAAACTGAATGTTTAATATATAAGGATATTGATTCCTGGAAATCTGAACAATTCGAGATTCAAGATTTTATTTAACAGCAATTTTTTTTCCGTCACGTAATTATCAAAAAATGTTTGATTATATTTTGTTTTCAGTAAAGCACAAATGACGCAATGAGCTTTAGAAGGCTTATGCTTAGGGGAGGGAACAGTAGCCAAACTGCTGTTTATATTAATTTCTGCTTGTTTTACTACTACTACTACTACTACTATTACTGCTACTACGATTACTACCAACTCACCGCAGCAACAAACTGCGTCAGGACAACACAGCTACGCACGCTTCTTCTCCATCCCAGTCTATTCAAAGCCTCCCTCTTTACACCCTCCCAGGAAGTTCCAAGCTCCTTTAAATCTTTCTTTATGACATTCTCCCATCCCAGACGAGAACGACCTTCTTTTCGTTTAGCTGTAGACGCTTGGTTGAAGAGGACAATCTTCGGCAATCTGTCATCCACAGAACATGCCCTAGCCATCTCAATCTTTCTTTCTTTATAGCCCTAGAAAGCTGGATTGAACCACATTTTTCGTATAGCCTACTGTTTGAAATACGGTCAGTCAGCCGGTTACCCAGAACAATACGCAGGCAATTTCTCTGGAAAACATCTAGCAAATCTTCATCCGATTTTCGGAGCACCTATACTTCAGAGCCATATTTGACCACTGTCATCACTGTAGCTTCCAATAATCTTGGTTTGCAGGCTTATCTTCCTATTCTTCCAAACCTTTTTAACTGTGAAAAAACACCCTAAGCCTTGGCTATTCTGCTTTTAAACATCTTCATTGCTCCTACCGTCTTTACTAATAGTACTACAAAGATGAGTGAAGCTGCCCAACTGATCAATCTTTTCATTACCCAACGTCACCTTTTCATCTTCACTTATTCCTAGCCTTAGTGACTTAGTCTTCTTAACATTAATTTTCAAACCTATTCTTGCACCCAGAACTCGCAAAACCTCTTAAAGTTCATTCATTTTGCTCTAACTTTCATCTAGGATGCTTAAATCATCAGCATAATCAAAGTACAGGAGAGTGTTTCCTCCCCATTTGATTCCATGGTCTCCTATTGCCTTTCCTGTGCTCCTCAAGACAAAATCCATCAAAATTGTCCATATAAAGGGGGTTAGAACACAACCCTGCTTAACTCCTAATTTAATACAAAACCAGCTGCTAACCTTATTTCCTACCTTAACCGCAGCAGTGTTTCATTCTCGTACATAGCACTAATCATTTTAATGTATTTGTCTGGTATACCATACAAGGATAAGACCATTGCTGAAGCTCTTATATCAACAGAATCGAACACTGGCTCATAATCTATAATACTGAGGACCAAAGGTGTCTAAAACTCAGGCACTTCTCTATTATTAACCTAAGACTGAAAATTTGGTCGACACATCCTCTACCTTTTCTAAAACCGCACTGTTCTTCTCTTAAAACTTTGTCTGCAATATCTCTTAGTCTAATAAGTATCATGTTACTAAGTAATTTGTTACCTACAGAGAGAAGACTAATGCCTCGATAATTACCACACTCACTCTTATCACCTTTCATATACCGTGGTTTAACTAAAGTTTTCCTAAAATCGTTAGGTACTTCTTCTTTTTCGATTATTTTCAGTAACTTGTTTCTAACCTCAGAGCCACCTTATTTAAGAAACTCATTTACCGTACTATCAGCACCCTGAGCTTTAATATTTTTTAATCATTTTAGTACTGTCGCTAATTCTTCCTCACGAAACAAATCTTCCTTCAGATCCAAGGTATCGCAAACTTTTTCAATTTCCTCTATATCTTTTCCTGCAACTCTATCTCGGTTTAACATATTCTCAAAATGTTCCACCCAAATCTCTTTAATTCTTTCCTCGTCACTAATTGTAGTCCTGTTCTTGTCTTTGACTGGGACAAGTCTAGATTTACTGTCCCTTCTCAGTTTTTTGACATGCCAATACAATATTTTACTGTTGTGCCGTCTAGCTCCATCTTCCAGATCCTCGGCAATTTCGTCCGTGGCTTCTACTTCACACCTGCTTAGTACATATGTTAATGCTTTCTCCACTTTCTATACATTCCTTTTGTTTTCATATGATCCATCACTCAGGTAATTCGTGTACAAGCCCTTTCTCCTCACTATTAAACATAAAGCTTTTTCACTAATATTTCTAGCTGCAGTCCTAACTTTCTTCCCTAAGACACCATCGGCAGCTTCACAAATTGTTTTTCTAAAGTTAATCCAACCATTGTCTACATTGTCAAATTCTAAACCCTGAAGTTTAGTATTCAACCGTTCCTGGAAAAGTTCTCTCAAATTTTTGTCATGGAGTCTACTAACATCATAACTTCCCGAAAGGTAGTTACCCTTCCGAAGCTTTAAATTAACCCTAGACACTACTAGATGCTGATCTTTGCTTTTAACATCAATAACAGCACTCCTATATAACCTAGTATCTTGTATTGATCCTGCCTTCGGTTTACTATAACATAATCAATAAGGTTCGCTGGCTTACCATCACGTTAATACCATGTTAACTTATGGGCAATTTTATGACCGAACACCGAATTAGTTATAACTAGTTTGTTATACCTACAAAATTGCAAAAGTGTAGCCATCACTGTTTTCTTTTCCTACACCAAGATTACCTAGGCTGGGATACCATCTATCCTTATTTCTACCGACCTGGGTGTCAAAATCTCCTAGTAAAAACATCATATTTATACCTCACACTCTGTCTTTTTGGTCCTGTAACTTTAATTAAAATTCATCTGAGTCATTAGGTTGTCCGTCAGTCGGTTCCACAAAGGCATATACTACTATAACTGACATCCCTAACTTTTTAATCATAAAATGAGCAATTAGTACTCTATTATTAATTCCTTCCCAGCCTAAACAAGGCTTAGTAGCTTCCTTATTCATCATGAGCCCTGCTCTCTGTCCATGTACCCCATCTTTCCTGCCTGAGTAAATAAATTCTATATCACCAAATTTCAGGCTTACTACCCCTTGAATATGAGTTTCTGAAACTCCTAATAAGTCCAGTCCAAATTGTCTGAATTCGTCAGTCAAAATGTTGATACGATAGTCATTTTTTAACGTCATAACATTCCAAGCTCCTATTTTCATGTTGTTTAAATCATTGAAATTATTTTGGCTTCAGGAAAAGCAATGATCCCGGATATCATTGTAGGACGGGGATCAACATATCTTCTCAAGTCTACACCGAAGCGCTTAAGTTGGCTTAGAACCGGACAGCAAGAAGTCCCTGGGACCTCCAGTATGAATGGAGGCTTTGTGCAATCCTGAGAACATCTTGGTCACAACTTAGTTTTCAGCACTTGGCGATGTTCTTCTATCAACAAGAGTCGAAATCCTGCACAGACAGTCTCAAGCCTATTATCTCCGGCTCGTTACCTCTATTCATGCCTACAAATATTATGCTACTACGGGGAGAAAACCCATAGTAGATAAATAAGCTAGCACGAGGTTTTTCAGCCTGAAAACACCCGTCAAAACAGACCAAGCCCAGAAGAATTATATATTAATCAGAGTCCCGTGCAAATACTGCGTTGTATACTAGGTAATAATATCCTCGAGAGATGCCACTCCTCAATTGGGAATAGAGTTGACTGCAAGGTCCCCAGTCTTGCATGCACCCCGAAAGGGTCGAGGCTGCCCTTTGCAGACGCCGTTGTCCATAGATCTGGATCTTACGCCCTGTTGCGGTTGTCCTCTTATAGATGATCCTCACCATACAATTTAACCTATTATTGGGAGAAGCTTTGTTGCTCAAGGGATGTGTGGACACGCCGGTGGGCCCTGTTGAGTGTACATTTGAGGAGCCTTCTTCCTTCTCCACCTGTATTTATGGCCCCGGGCGAGGGTAGCTCAGTTTCTATTATGGACCCCCAGGGACTGGTCCCCCTTGGCCCGTGCTTCCTATGGAGGTACCGTACATATCTGTAGGGTGTTCCCCTATCGCAACCTGGGGACACGCTGAGTGGCCTGAGTCATATACACGCTGAGTTGGTACATATAAATTGTCGATTCTGTCTGTTGCTGTAACCAAATACGATTCTCAGAGTTTCGACTTATATTTCAAATGACTTGTTTTGGTCCACTTATTTTGGATTTTATTTATTCTTTGATGCTAATTCCTGGTAGTTTTAATTTTTGAAGTATAATGTAAATTTATTTCTACTCGTCTAAAGTTTTAATCCCTAGCCGAGTCGATTGGTGCGCTGGATTTAGGATCCTATGTCCGAGAGGGCGCGGGTTCGAATCCTAGACTACCCAATTGTTTGGTTTGGGGCAGGGGTCATTGGTGTGACTGTAAGCTGAGCCAGAGTCGACCCAGCTCTAAATGGGTACCTGGAGAAACTGAGGAAGGTAAACAGGAAGGGTGTGCGAAAGCATAGGATGGCTGGTCCCCGGCCCCCCATTGCACTTCCTGTCTGAAGGGCCAAAAAACGGAGATCAGCACCACCGGTAGGGACTGTAAAGTCCAATGCCGTAGTCTTTATCTTTTTTCAATATAGATTTTTACTTGTCTCTGAAAAACATCTTTTTGAGAATTTTTTTTCTAATTAATTTCTGTCGATTTCTGAATATTTGTCCAGTTTTCATGTTCTCTGCTTAAGAATTAAAATATTGGGTCCTAATTTAAATTCGTTGCTTGGAGTTTTGCCTGTGATAGCTATTGTATAAATTTCTTTTGAAATCAAGATTTGGAATGGCTATTAAGCTATAATTTTTCAACAGTAATTTATAGATAACATACTTGAAAAAAGCTTCCTATGAGAATGCTCAAAATATTTAACATTAATAGGGTGAAGGAATAAGTAAATAAGAAAGACATCCTTCAGCTCTCTTTATTTCGGAATCTTCAAAATCTTTTATTACTTGTGACCTTGACGGGACCGTTTTCTACGCGTGGTATGGAAGTGACGTCATTTTGATTGTCTTGATACACATAATGTCTTTTGATTTAGTTCAAGATCCCTCTTGACACTCCCTGAGAGTCCGAACTTAATACACTTGTCGTTGCTTAAACATTTTACTTTCACCCTTTTGACAGCTTGGTTACAAATAGCGTGTTTTAATTTACTTCAACACCGAGACATTGCACAAACCATTTTGACAACCTGGATGAGCTTAGTATCTTTTGATTTAGTTCAACAACCGCCTCAATATTCCTTGAAAGTGTCAGCTAAATATAATAGCCGCTCCTGAGATATTGAAGATACAGCCTTTTGGCAACTAGGATGCACATTGTGTCTCTTGATTAAGTTCAACACCCTCCTTAAAATTCTTTGGAATTTTCAACTTAATGCTCTAAATTGTTCTGAGATATTGCAGACGTTCCATTTTGACTACCTGGATGCACATGTCGTTTGATTTAGTTCAGCATCCCAATTGGCATTTCCAGAAAATGCATTTCCTAAAAGTTTCAACTGAATACTCTTATTGTCACTGATATAATGAAGACATGCCGTTTTGGCAACGTGGATGCAAGTTGCGTCTTTTGATTTAGCTTAACACTCCTTTAGCATTCTTTGAAAGTTTCAACTTAACACCCGTGGCCGTTCCTGAGATCAATAAAAATACGCCTACATATGCCCTTTTAACAACCTGGACGAACCTAGTGTTTTTTTGATTTAATGCAACATCCCCCTCAATATTCTCCGAAATTTTCAAATTTATAACCTAAGCCATTCCTGAGATATTGCAGATAAGCCTTGGATGCACTTAAACTCTTTGATTTAATTTAGTAGTATTAGCAGTAATAGTAGCAGGAGTAGCAGTAACAGTAGAAGTAGTAGTGGAAGTCAGAGTCACAGTTGTAATGGGAATTGTAAAAGTCGTAATCGTAAGTAGCCGTATTAAAAAGTTTTTGCATTCACAAGCAGTCGCAGTCGCAAGTAGTCGAAGTCGCAAGTAGTCACAATTGCAAGTAGTCGTAGTATTAGCTGTAAGTCATCGCAATGAAGTCATAAGTAGTTGCAGATGCAAGCAGTCATATTTGCAAGTAGTCACAGTCATAATTATTTGAGGCCACAGTCGCAAGTAGTTGTAGTCATAGTCGCAAGTAATTACAGCCGAAGTCACAAGTAATTGCATTCACAAGTTGTCATAGTCGCAATCACAAGTAGTTGTAGTCGAAGTAATAGTAGCAGCAGTAGTAGCTCTGAAAGTTTTAATACCCTTAGTCGTTCTTAAGATATTGTAGATATGCCCTTTTTGTAACCTGGATGTACATAGTGCCTTTTAATTTAGTTCACCATCACATCGACACTCCCTGTAGTTTTACCTTAATAACCTTAGCCTTTTCGGGCCAACCCAGGTTCAAACATTTCCCCTTTCCCAATAATAATTCCTATCAGAGACAGCAGTCTAGGGTTAGCCAATAGAAAAGATCTTTAAGGATTCAGTGTATATTTATTTATTTAATTAATTTATTTCCCCCGAGCCACTTAACATGGAAGGGGTGGAAGTTGAAACCTCGGGGGGGGGGGGGGGCTCATTAGATCGGAAAGTGGAAGCCCAATGCCCTTTTTAAGAGTCAAAAGTGATCGGAGTGAAAAAAGCCCGTCTTCTGAGCCCTTTCCCGTCAAAGACATCCGATCAAATTTTTAAAGAGCCATTTTGTTCAAAATAGGCCATAAGTCAAATAACTATGCTTCTGGGGTTGGCATAGCCCCCCACAGCCCCTAGGACAGAGGTCATAGTCATGCAAGTTGCTCATTATTAGTATATAAAATTTTTATTGGGAGAGTAGGCAGGTTTGATCCTGGGTCTCCATAAAGGCTTAGGATATTAAGGAGAAATTTTAAGGAAACGTTGAGAGGAATGTCAAACACAATCAAAACACACTATGCTCATACTGGCTGTCGAAAGGGCGTATCAGCATCATCCAAAGAATGGGTTAGCGTATTAAGTTGGAACTTTCAAGGTATCTTGTTCAAAACAGTCTAAAGGTCAAATAACTATGTCCCGAAGATAATATACAGCCCATGGGGCAATGGCTATAATTTTGAAAGTTACTCTTTGTCTATATATAAAGTTGGTTATTGGGAAACGGGGCATGTTTGACCCTGGGTCTTCAAAAAGGCTTGGGGTATTAACGTGAAATTTTCAGGCAATGTTGAGAGGGGTCTCAAACAAAATCAAAATACACTATTTGTAGGATGGTTGTCCAAAGGTATCAGCAATACCTAAGGAACGACTAATGATATTATGTTCAAAATTTACGGCGTGTTGGAGACGTTGAGGAGTTATCCGAGGGCATCCAGGGTTTCAAAGAAGGTGTATCTGCAATATCTTAGGAATTGGATAGGGTATTAACTTGAAACTGCCAGGACCACTATTAATGCAACTGCTACTGTGACTGCAATTGCACCTACTTCGGACTGTAATTGCGACTACTTGCGACTAAGTGACTTCGACTCCTGTCTTGAAGGGGAAAAAGCTAGGCATCTTCAAGTTCTATGCTCGGGGGGGGGGGAGTAATTTGTATCCTTTGGTCACAAAAAATTAAGCTACTTTTTTCTATTGTATGCCTGTCATCTGACAGGCTTTGCTGCTCGTCTAGAATCACTATAAAATGTAATTCTAAGAATCTGAGGTGCCCCGTTGTTTAAGCCAGTTCGGCTCTTTCTGAAACTTTAAATTAATCATAGGTATTTGAATCAGGCTTTTTCCCGCCTGTTATCTATGGTTGACAATTTATATTAGTAAAAAAAAATGCCTTTTAATTTTTACTAAGTTGATTACGTGTTCACCAATCAATAAAATGTAACACAGCAGGCAGCGTAATTTATTAAATTCCAAAACAGTAATACTAACTATTGTGTTTCTCCTCCAAAAGACAAGATTTTTTACTGGTTGTGTTTACAATTTGCAAATTAGAACACAACGTTCTTGTGATCGTGAGGTCTTCCTGTAGAAGGAAGGCCTGGTAAGTTTTTCTTTAAAGTCTTTTTTCTGGTGAAGAATGTGGGTGCGTAGCTAACCTGTGGGAATGTAACTAACCTATTTAGGTTTCTACTCTAGAAAATAAGTTTTCACGGTCAGTGTTGGCAGTGAACCGTTGTCGTGCGGTCTTCTTGAAGAAAGAAGGCTTCATCATTTTTATTTGATTTCTTTTAATTATTAAATTCTTTCTGTGGCGTTGAATGTGGGATCTAATATTAGTCCGGATATTTTTGGTTGTATAAGTGATTATCTTATTATTCTGCTAAATCAGCTACTAATTAAGGATACAACTCAGAATGTGTTTTTAGTTATATAGTAGTATATTACTAGATACGGTACTATTTTTTACTTTTATTTTTTTTTACAATCCCTTATCTCAATTCTGCGTCACCAGAGGAGCACGATCTTTTTCAATTTAGAAAGGATGCAATAAGTTGAGCTTTACTTAGTGTCAAATCACAGTGATTGATTTTTTACATGCTATTTCAACAAATGATAATGGAATAGATTTTAATATCATACTTTTTATATGATAAATGATTTGAATTACGAAGTTTCAATACAAAAAAAAATTGAGTATCAGAGTCTTTCCCTGATATATTATGAAATTTTCGTTTAGAATCTCTCTTTGATCCCACTTTAGAGTAAGAAAACCCCTTCACTGCAACATTGATACCTGAATTTTTCCCTGCCTTGTCGTATTTTGAAGCATACCAATCATCAAATATAAGGAATGGAAGAGCTATTAATATCTTATTGACTCGTTTCTGGTAAGACTACAACCTGTTTTATTTTCTTCAGATTCGACATTGGCAATGGTTACTGGATACAAATCTTCCGGGTGTCCTTGGATCGTTAGGAGAATGGTTGCATCAAGCTGAGGCATTGCTCGGGACAGATGATGTACCAGCAGCTCTTGATGAAGAATCTGCAACTACCCTTTCAATGAAAATTGAAGAACATAAGGTAAATCTGTTAATGACATTTGAAATGAAATTAAGACTGTTGGGTAGTCTTGTACAGGGGCGTCATTTGCAGCATTCTCTGGGGGGGGGGGGGTATTGAATTCTTAAAAGTCTCAAAAACTAAGAAAATGAGAGGGACATTATCTATACACAGTTCTAGGGTATTCAGTTCTGTACCCTCCCACAAGGACAATTATTTGTCTTTGGTTCCGTTTAAAGATTAAAAAAAGAAGTTTTTTCAACTGAAAGTAAGGAGCAACATCAAAACTCAAAACGAACAGAAATTATTCCGCATATGAAAGGGTTGCCCGCTCCTCAATACCCGGCTCTTCGCGCTAAAGTTTTTAGCACCTTTAAAAAAGATTCCTATTCGGATTAAACGGCCCGTGTGATTCAGGAGTCGTCCTTAAAAAATTGGGACAAACAGCCAAACTTTAGCGTAAATAGCAAGGTATTGAGGAGGGACAACCCCGTCTTATACGAAAATAATTTGTGCTCATTTTGAGTTTTAATGTTGCTCCTTACTTTCGGTTGAATTTTTCTTATTTAATTGTCGGTAAATCTAGCTCACCCTCCTGGAAAGTTCGTCCCACGTAAAATAAACCCCTGCCCAAGAAATTCCTTCTAGACAATTATATCCTCACTGAAAGTCCCCCCCCTCCGTAAAATTTCTTGCGGAAGATTCAGCCTGAGAAATTCTCCTTAGCATTCTTTCATTTGAAAAAGTTCCAATCGTTTTACCGATCACTCCGGAAATCCTCTATTCTGTGGATATTATTTCCTGGAAATCCAAACTCACAGAAAATTTCTCTCGGGCAATTCCCCCGGAAGATCTCCACATGCCAACGTGAAATGGAAAAGACAATCGTAAAACAAATGAAAATAATTTCGTATGAGAATTCTGTCAAATTTCCCCAGTGTAAAATTTTCCCTGGAAATCTCACTCCTGAAAATTTCCTCCAAACGGAAAATTATCCCCGTGGAAACCCATCCCAAGTACAAAATCCCCCTCCCCCCCCCAAAAAAAAATGTCTGCAAACTTCCCAATAACAAATGCTATACATAAACAATGAGTAATTTTTATAAGTTTAAAGGCCTATACCGAGGGGTGGGGGGGGTATGTTATCTCCAAAGGCATAATTTTTCGGACAAAGTGGCTGTCTCAAAATTTCATCGGATAATTTTTGGGAAAAAAGGGGCTAGAGAGGGGAGCTAGTTGCCCTCCAATCTTTTTGGTCACTTAAAAAAGGCTCTAGAACTTTTAATTCCCATTCAAATGAGCCCTCTCTCAATGTACTAGGACCATTGGTTCTATACGATCACCCGTGGGGAAAAGAAAAGAAAAGAAAAATAAACATGCATCTGTAATATTGCTTCTGTTTAATTAAAAATAAACAAGTTTTTTCAACTGAAGGTAAGGAGCAACATTAAAACTTAAAACGAACAGAAATTATTATGTATATGAGGGAGTTCGCCCCCTCGTCACTACCCCACTCTTTACGCTAAAGTTCTAATTTTGTTCCAGTTCTTTAAGAATGACCCCTGAATCACAAAGGCCGTTTAATTAGAATAGGTAGCTCTTTTGCAAGAACTAAAAAAAAACCTTTAGCGTAAAAAGCAAAGTATTGACCATTGGGCGAACCGCCTCATATATGTAATAATTTCTGTTCGTTTTAAATTTTAATGTTGCTTAATGCTTGCGAAGCTTTGTAGTTTTCTGGAAATTTCAGAATTAATATTCTTTATATTTGATGGGTAGGTTTTACTTAAATTTGAATTGCAATATAAACTGGAAGAATGTGTTGAGTTACGCCCTTATATAGCCTTCCCATCCAAGTTGATCAAGTGACGTCTGATGTCATTTCACTAGAAAAAACAACAACAAAAAACAACCATAAGTGCCGCTTTAAACCAAAATAAAGTAAGCGAATGATGTCCAAGGAAAATACATATTATGATCTACGAACAATTCTTGAAGTTGTGTTACTTATGTTATTGCTGATAGTCTAATTTAACCAAAAATAAGATTTGGGAACTTTCAGAAGCCCAAAAGATAGATCTATAAACGACAAATGTTTCCCATTACGCCCACGTTGTCCACACCACGTTGACCACGTTGTCCACGTTACGTCCACTTTAAGCTCTATCTGCAATCGTTCTGTTTTCTACATTTTTTATATATGTATGAAATAGACTATCCTCAGTATATGTTACAAGAGGGAAATTTCTTATTTTCTGAAAAAGATGGAACCCTGTTCCTAATCAATCAAAAAGTTCGTGGTAACGAACCGTAAGTAAGGAGCGATGTGGCTCATTAGTAACTGGAACTCTAAGAAACAATCTTGATAACAATTCATACATGAAAAGAATCGAAATTTGATGCTTATTCAAAATATGTAAAATCCATCAAATTTTATTGTACCCGTCAAAGGTTGCGGGTCTGAGAAAATTTGCCCAATTTTTGTGAAAGGGGGATGCACCCCAAAAAATCATGTGATCTTAATGAAATTAAAACCATCAGATTCAGCATTCCAGAGAACCCTACTGTAGAGGTTTCAGGCTCCTATGTACAAAAATGTGGAATTTTGTTGTTGTTTTTTGCCAGAAGAAAGATCACGGATGCGTGTTTATTTGTTTGTTTGTTTGTGTCTTTTTTCCATGGGTGATCTTATCGAACCAGTGATCGTAGAAGATCGATAGAGGGCACATTTGATCGGAAATCAAAATTTCTAGTGTGCTTTGTAAGTGACCAAAAATATTGAAGGGCCGCTAGCCGCCTTCCCACGCTCATTTTTTACCCTAAGTCACCCGATCAAAATTTTTATCAGGTAAAAAAAGATTTCAGCATAGTCGGAAAATCCAATAACTATGTCTTTGAGGATGATCAAACCTCCCATAGTCCCCGGGGGAAAGTTTTAATATTGCTTCTTACTTTCAGTTGAAAAAACTTATTTTTTTTTATGTAATCAGAGACAACGCTGTAGCGTTGCCTATTGTAAAGGCCATTCAGCTCCAATGTTTTATTATTTATTATTATTATTTTTTTTTTCCAGAGGCACTTCAGATGGAAGGGGTCATCGTATAAACTTCAAAGGGGGCTCATTCGATTGGAAATCGAAAGTTCTAGTGCCATTTCTAATATTCAACAGTCATTGGAGGGCAACTAGCCCCCCCCCCCCACGCCCATCATTCACCCAGACACCCACTCAAAATTTTGAGATAGCCATTTTGTTCAGCGTAGTTGACTTCCAGATAGAAAATATGTTTTTGAGGAGGACACTCCCAACAACTCTCAGGGCAAGGGTTTGAAGTTATGCCCTGGGGGCACATAAGGTTTTTATAGAAGGCGTTGTCGTAGAAACCTCAAAAAAGGCTCATTCGATTGGAAACTCAAAGGCCTAGTGCCTTTTTTAATAGTCAAAAGTGAGTGGAGGGCAACTATCCCCCCCTCCACGCCCATCATTCCTCCAAACACATCCAATAAAAATTTTGAGGTAGCCATTTTGTTCAGCGTAGTTGATTTCCAGATAGAAAATATGTTTTCTAGGAGGATACTCCCTCACAACCCTCAAGACAAGGGTTTTAAGTTATACCCTAGGGACATAAAGTTTTTATAGAAGGCGTTGTCGTAGAAACTTCAAAAGGGCTCATTCGATTGGAAATTCAAAGGGCTAGTGCCTTTTTTAATAGTCGAAAGTGATTGGAGGGCAACTAACCCCCCCTCTCACGCTCACCTTTTCCCCAAACACATCCAATCAAAAATTTGAGACAGTCATTTTATTAAACGTAGTTCCCTTTTAATATTCGAAAGTGATTCTAAGGCAACTGAGACCCCTTCCACACCCACCATTTCCCCAAACACATCCAATCAAAATTTTGATATAGCAATTTTGTTCAACGTAATTGAAAGTTCTGGAGATAATATGATAGAGCAGGACACTCCCCCCACAGTCTTCAGGGACAAGGTATATAAATTATGCCCTGGGGCATATATGGTTCTTATGGAAGGAATGCTCGTATAAACTTCAGAGAGGGCTCATTTGATTGGAAATTGAAAGTTCTAGTTCACTTTTTAAGGGTCAAAAGATATTAAAGGGTAACCAGCTTCCCCCCAAACCTTTTTTTCTCAAATGAAACCAATAAAACTTTTAATAGATCCATTGTGTTAAAGATAGGTTAGTGGTGACATAACACAAATTTTAATGGCGGCACACCACCACTAGGCCCGAAAACGGTTAGTGTCGGCTAAGGCTTAGGTGCCAATGTGTTTCTCGCAAAAAAGACGGTCATCTTGGCTTTGTAGAGGGCTCACTTGAAGGGACACAGAAGATTCTTGATTACCTTTTAAGAGTCAAAAGAGATCGGAGGGTATCTAGCCCCCCCCTCCACGCCCTTTTTTCTTCAAACCCATCCGATAAGAACTTTGAGAAAGCTTTTTTTAAATAGTTCAAAGACCTCACCCTTCCCCCTCTCCTACTGTCTACGCTTAGGTTACATCTTTTATGCCAACTACGCTGCCCCCACCCTAAAGACTTTAATACGATAGAGTTTTGTATAGGAAGAAAGTTGAAAGTTTCAAGAAATTTCGAAAGGATGTTAAGACACATCAAAATACACTAATAAGATCTAGATAAAGAATTTTCTATTACTCCAATAAACTCTCTCAAACTGAAAATACTACAATACTTAAAATTACAGCCATACTTAAAATAAGGTCAAAATACATGCTTTGCGGTAAATGCTAAATTGTTGTGGCATAAACAATACAAAAAGTGATTTAATCAAAACGATCCTGCTCTTTCTGCATCAATAAATGAAATAGCATAACTACTGTGTTTTGAAGCTATTTTTTCGATCTATTCATTGTGGCGTGAAAAAATCATGTTTGATTTATCAGAGGCATGTAATTAAGATGTCTATAGCAAAGGCCATAAGCCTTCAATATTTTATTATTATTAATTAAAAAAACTTTGCATAAAAATAAGTTTTCTAAGAAAAGTAAAAAGCCATATTGAACTCAAGACCAACAGAAACCAATTCCTATTATAGTTAAAACTCAAAAAGACCAGAAATTACTGTTAAAGAATAAACGAAACCCCGCAAGAACAGAAATTAAAATTAACTAACATAAAGATAACCGGTGCAAACATAAATGAATGAATAAAGCTTTTATAGCTTCATTATTTTTTTTATTATTTCCCCCAGAGGTGCTTTATGTGCAAGGGTTAAAAATACCATTTTGTTAAAAATAGTTGAAAGGTAGAATAGCAAAACTCTGATGTCGACAAAAAACCCCAGGATCCGGGGGCAGGAAGGGATTCTCGTATAAACTTCAGAGAGGGCTCATTTAATCGGAAATTGGAAGTTCTAGTCCAGCTTTTAAGAGCCAAAAGTGATCAAAGGGCAACTAACACCCCCCACTCCCTTATTCCACAAAATACATCAGATAAAAATTTTGAGTAGACATTTTGTTAAAAAAAGTTCAAAGGTCAGATAACGAAAACTCCGGGGTCGACACATGTTGTACAAACATAATATTTGTAATATAATTCGTTTTATACCTAATCAATTATTGGTTATAATAATTATATATACTAATTAATCATAAATTATACCCGGGGGGCATATATAACTGTTTTGGAAGGAATTCTCGTATAAATTTCAGAGAGGGCTCATTTGATTGGAAATTGGAAGTTCTAGTTCGGTTTCTAAGAGTCAAAAGTCATCGAAGGGCAACTAGCCCCTCCCTCACGCCCTTTTACCCCCAAATGCATCAGATAAAAATTTTGAGGTAGCAATTTTGTTAAAAAAAAAATCAAGGGTCAGATAACAAAAATTCCGGGGTCGACACTTTACTGAAAACTATATGGGTTTCTAAAAGTCTTGGAAAGTATAAACAACATCAAACTGAATATTTGATGTATAATGATATTAATTGTTGAAAGATCCATTAGTTCAAGAATTTATCTCACTGCAATTGTATTTTTGTTTTTCAATGCTGTAAGAAGTGGAAAAGAAAATATTTGCAATTTAATTCGTTTTCAATTAAGCGTCAATGACGCAGTAGGCTTTTGGTTTTTATTTACAGTTAGGAAAGGAGGCAGTATCCAAAAGCTTGTTTGTAGTGAAACTGTATTCGTCTTTGACAACTTTAAAAAGAGCTAATAAATTAAACTGAATATTTGATGTAATATGGTATTAATTGCTGAAAGCAGACCCGTCCAAAATGTAACTCTAATTTTTATGTTTATTTTCAATATTATGTACAAAAGATATTACTTCCCAAAAAATTGGTTTTCAGTAAAGCGCAAATGACGCAGTAGGTTTTAGACTTTTACAGTGAGAGAAGGAGGTCATACCCAAACTCTTGTTTGTAGTGATTTTTGTTCAATTTAAGCTTGGTTTGCATATTCAATTTAAGTTTCACTCGTTTTAAGATTTATTTATTAATTTACATTAATATCTATTGTATGTTTGTTTGCATTGATTGTTTTTTTTTATAATTTCTGTTCCTTTTAAGTTTCCTCTATACTTCAATAGCAAAATATTTTTTTTGGTTTCAAGCTTGATTTTTATATTCAATCTAAGCATTACTCGCTTTAAGATCTATTTATTCGTTTATATTATTACTTGTTGTATGTTTTTGCTATGATTGTTTATTTAATTTCTGTTCGTTTTGGGTTTCAGTCGTTTTGAGTTTGAATTTTAAAATTTATTTGTATCTGCTGAGCTTAAGTTTAAAATGGCCTTTACTTTTCTTTGAATAACTTATTTTTCGGAAAGTTTTTTAAAATTAATTTCAAGAAAAGATCCATTCATGTGCGATAATTAACAGCAGTCATCTCAGAGAACTCTGAACAATGCTGAAGTTGATAACTTTGCACGGCAAATTATAATTCATATCATGCTGTAGTCGCCGAAAAATTTTGCAAGGACTAACAAAAAGACAGGATAAAAAATCTCAAAACAACTCTGCAAGATTGCAGTTCCTTCATCGAAACATGATCATAATTCTTTGTGGAAAGCTTCAGCTCCGTATCAACCTCCATGCGAAAGGGTATGAGAAACTGATGATAGAGGAAACCTAAACTCTTTAATGTAAGATTAGTAGGAATTAAAAACCAGTAACTCCTTTGACAGTCCAGCGTTGCCCGTCAAAGCTAGAAACATTCAAAAGAAGCTTAATTTCAATTATATAAATTTAGAACTTTTGTTAAAGGTCTAGGTTTGTTTGTTTTAATTTGAATTTTCTATAATTACGCAAGATATTAATTTTTCTTAGCTTTTTATGGGTTTACAAAATACTTAGAGTTTTGTTAGTATGCCTAACGTATTGCTAATCAAGCAAAAACATGCATTAATATACCGAATGAACCAGTCTTGCAAAAGGGGATCTTTCATAGCGGGCCAAATGTCAAGTAAAATCAAAAGAAGATACCCAAATTTTAATCCAACTAAGATTGTATGTGGGGCTTTTACAATTAACTCAATAATTGAGTAACGCTAAATGACCTTGTCTGTTTCTTTATTTTGCTTTTTTTTAGTTATCTAAGCGATGATCTTTAGTTTTCTGTTCTATTAGTGTCTGGCACTCTTACTTTACGCTTCAATTTTTTCTAAACGCAATCGTAGCGGGGTAACATAACTTGTCAGGTAGTAAGAGCTATGGATTTCGATTTCCCACTGTTAGAAACGTTTTTTTAAAACCACTGGGAATTGATGCTTTCCCAATTCCAGGTGTTAGTCACACCTCAATGTATATTCTTTAGTCTTCATTAACAAAGAAAGTGAAAACGATTCTGAAGCAATTTTCACAATCTGTTTACCCAGTGATGCTGTGAACATCTTCTATTGGCGGGGTCTAATTTCACGCATTGCATTTTCACATTCCCCCCGAGTGAAGAAGTCTTCGAAAATTTCTTTTGGGACATTAGTTTCTATGACTAGCTACGAACAAATGAAATATATTCTTGTTAAGCGGCACCATTCAAAACCTAAAATATTTGTTTTTCTAGCTTTGTTTAGGTTCAGCGTAAAACTTAATTGAACTTCAGAAATAAGTCGAGCATTTGATGTGGGCGCAAAGCATGTTTACGTATCCTTCCACTTGGCTATCTAATCATGTCTCGCCTTTTCACGACGCGCTCCTCACAACTGTCGGTTTCTAGGAATCAAGTCCCTATATTCAGTTTCTATTTGTGTATCTTGGCAGCCTCTGCGTTATTTCAGCTCAATTTTATTTTATGCGTCAGTTCAAATTATAAGGTTATTTGATTTGATTGCATGCCAGTTCTCCGGAATTATAACACAGACTTGATTGATTTTGTTGAAATTTTGTAATGTGACTTAATGTTTAATTTCTGTTTGGTTTTCTGTGTGCTTTTCTTGCCGTATTATATTTTTTCGTTGATGGATAGTTCTTGAATAATTCCTGGTTTTAGCTTCCGGCTTTTTTCTCTCAGATTTTTTCAGATAAAATTAGAATTTTTCGAAGAAAGTGCTATGCAATCTGTCAATTTCTCTGTAGAGAGCTAAAGTTTTCCTTTTAGAAACAAAATATTTCGTCTTGTTGTTTGTATACTTTCGATAAAAGCTATTAATTATATATTTTAAGACTTCTGGAAGTACAGTGGTCCAGCCGTGGATAGCTCCTGTGCAGACAATTGCCGCATATAGACCCAGCCTTACCTAAATATGCTGTTTTATATTTTATTTTCCTCATATTTTTTTGTTGACATTTATACAAATGACCTTCTCCAGAATTCGAACCCCTTAAAAAATATCGGTGCGTCCCCACCCTTATTCTTCAATTGCCATTCATGTTTTTTAGTTATTAAATAAACAACGAATATTTTTAAAATGGAAGTAAAGAGTAGAATTAAAACTGATAACTAATATAATTTACCCTATTGGTGAGGGGTATGCGACCCCATCAACCCTGTTCTTTACGTTAGACTAGTGTTTTCCAAGAAATATTTCACAGCGTAACAAAATCGTTTTTGCGTCTGGTAACTCCAAGTGAAGGCAAAAACATCGTCTTTCGAAACGTTTGAAATAATTTTATTATAGTTTTAGTGCAATTATAACAGTAACACTATAACACGATTATAATTTTCATATTTTAGTGAGTCCAATTATATTCCGGCAAATCGATGGAGGTCAGACTGCCACGGGTCAAAAGCCAAATACATTTTCTTCTTTGGGAGTAGGGAAGGAGATGATATTATAAATGAGGATTGCTTCACGTTTTGCACTCAGCTATCAATTTTTGATTACATTTTACGTTTTTAATTAGTTTAGCCATGATAAAAATCATAAAATAAGATCATGGATGTAACGGGTGTCGTGACCAGGTTGATCCAATATGGGAAGGTGCATGGCAAACAACATACATACTGATATTTTCAAACGCTTTTTGTGATTATGGATGATCGACCCAATTGCTTCGTCTCCTTGGAATTGTTCCTGACGTCAGAGGGGACTGAATTGCATGCATATTCGTCTGAACGACCTCTCTCGGAAAACCGGAAAACTTGAGCACAAAAATGCACTTTTTGAGACTTCAAGTCCCCCTCCTCTTAATTTAACTGTCCAGTAATCCTCCCATAATTGCTGTTTTGCATCCATGCAGTATTACATAGCTATTAATATTATTCAATAAACGTTCAATGGTAATCTTCATTTTATGTGAACTGCAAATATTTTTAGGGACAGATATGCCCCCCCTGTTCTTGTGTGAAAATTAAACTGAAAGTTTGTAAAGTTAGCTATCAGTAATTTTTTACCGATTTGCCATCTAAAATTCGTCTCTTAATTGCAGTGTGACCCTATTTGGCCGAAAAATTCTTGCTGTGCCGCTGAAAACGGTATAAATTGGTGGTTTGATGAGGCGTGGACTCTTTAATACTCAAATGAGGGACTGGGAAATTATATACATGTTAAAATTAATCTTTTTCTATTATGTTCAAGGGGTTTGATAGGGGAATCCTTGAGGAAACAAAAACAAGCGTCTGTGACCATCTTTCTCAGGATAATTACAAAATTTTCTATTTTTATAGTTAAGAGCTTTCTATGTATTTGTGGTTAGGAGCTTGAATTCTCCGTTCTAGGGTTTCTGACCATGAACTCTGGTAATTGGTATTTCATGGTGCAACCTTCATCAAAATCTCATGGTAGCAGTAAAAATAAAAAGTCAAACTTTAGCGTAAAAACTAGAGTTTTAGGGGCCGTTACCCCATCATATATTCGGTTTGTTTCTAAGTCACTATTAGAGTACCAAAGCTATCAAAATAGAAAATTCCCTTCCCCTCCCCTGTACCCAACTTTGGTCTATTAATACCTGAAAACCGCAATGTTACTAAGATTATTCTTTTGGTTGTTTGAAAAATTTCAGATTTTTTGGCGTAGTACCAAATTTTTGGTTACATTGCCACGTTGAACTGTCAAAATAAATAAGCAGAACTAATTACTATGTTAATATGTTTTTATCTTATTTTTCATTACTTTTTCACCCACGTTTCTTTTTTTTAAATTTAGCGTTCGCTTCTACTAAAAATTTCATTGCTTTATATTGAGGTACTTTTCCTTGAAAAGCAATTCTTGATTTTTCCAAATTTTTAAGGATGCATTAGATTGCGTAAGTGGCTACCTAACTTATTCAACGAATCAGGTATCGTTTTTGCTGTCCTTGGTACTTTAAAGATAATATTTGTTTTTGTTTTTATTAAGTTTTGTGTTTTTAACGCCACTATCGACTTAAACTGAAAAAAAAGTCGCTTTCAAGTGAGTGGTCATCTTAAAGTTTTTCTTGATAGCTTTTTGGCCCCACTCAAGCCAAAATTTTGCTTTGCGGGACAAAAAGGCAAAAATGGACATTTCTTTGTGGTATTATATTTTTTATTACTTAAAAAACGCTATATCTTGGAATTCTGTTTGAACGAGCCCTCTCGCGATATCTTACGACCGTTTGATAATTATACACATTTGCTGAAGTCCATAATATTTGATGGGTAGCTTAAAATGAACGTAACTTATGTAATACTTATATTTGGAATCACAATAAAAAGCAGATTCTTTTGATCTTTATATTTTGATGTGTAATAAAAATTCCATTGTGGTTGTTTCATTTACCTTTGGGACTTTTCGCTCTTTGCTTCTAGTTCGTTACCATGACCTGTTTAAAAGGACTATTAAATGACATGTTACCTCCAATTTTCATTTGTTGAAAATATGTCAGCTAAGAAGGTGACACCCTGGAGGAGAATGCCTCCTGGAAGAAAGCACCTAGTTTGATTAAAAAATAACAGGATAAATGATCATCCAGAGCTATTGCTGGTGCATAGGATGTATTCTTAGGAATGAATACACCATAGGAAGAAGTCCCAGCTGCATACATCTACCCAACTAAAAAAATGCGGTGTGACTCAGGCACTTATAAGTATTTGGATTTATTTGAGTGATTTATTACCAAGTGGATATTAAAAATCTATGAAATAATTTTAGTTTTTGGAGTTGACTCAACAAAATTGGTTCGATTGATCTTACAACTACTGAAATTTTAAAGCTCTTTTTTAAATTTTTAGAGTTTTTTCAAAGAGCTACCAGCAATGACGAAACGATTCAAGGAAGCGAAGGATATTCCTTTAAACGTTCCTCTTGAACAAATGCAGCGAATGGCTACACGATTCGAACTCCTGCCCGAACGATCAGCTCAGCGAGCTGCAAAATTAAATTATCTTGAACACAAGGTAAGACTTCTTTCTATTTTCCAATTTTGCCCCTCTCTTTTGTGCTCAAGTTAATTTTATGGATAAAAACTTTTCCATTTTTGGTTAGAATTTGTGTTTTTTTCTTTTTTTTTACTTTTAAGACATATGAAATTTTTGCTTAATGATAAATGCAATTCTGTTTTAAAACTAGCTTGAGCTCTGAAATTAGACAATACAGGATAATGCAGTTGTTGTGTGGACACTTCATATGAAGGTAAATGCCAACTTTTTACGAGAAAACGACCAAAAATAAATTTTAAAAAACTTTAAAATGACTTTAGCAACCTCTCACTTGTCTGCTGGTTGATTTTAAATTGAAAATCAAGTATTTTGCAGTAAGCATCAAGAAATGGCTAATTGTAGAAAAAAGCCAAGACAGATATTCCGAGTGATTGAGAGGTAAATCTGGGATAAGCCCTTTTAGGCTTGTATAAAAATGATGTTATTTCATTTGTTGATAGATAAGTCTATCTATCATCCATACATTTATCATTGTTAGGGCAGAACTAAGGTAAAATAGTCACAGAAATAAGGGATAAAAGATTGGGTTGATTTTGGGTTGACGCGTGACGGACAATTAAAAACGAAACATTAAACGAAACAGTTCATAAACATTTAATTTTCATAAGTTTACACAGAAACACAGAACACAGAAAAAACACACATTACACTTAACACAGAAAAAATAATGTAACTTAAGACTTGTTATGCGTTTAACGTTGAATATACAAGTTTTTGTCGGACCTAAAAGACATAATTCGAGATCGTCCTTTTATGGTAGATTTTTGCTTGAATGTGCAAATTTTTTGGAGGTGTGTGGTTTTAGCCGGGCTTACAAATCTTTTTTCAGCAATAGAATTCATGCATAATGGAACTCGAGATGATTATTTATTGAACCAAAAAAAGATTAGAATCTGCAATCTTGGAATCATTTTTTATTTTAGTCTATAATCTTTTCTGAACGATTATGGAAAGAATTCGTGTATTGACGGCATTCTTGTATTGTTTTAAAAATAACAATTATTGCCTTCCCTCGGAGTGGCTATAAATTAATACCATTTTTGTTAAAGTTTGTTGACTTTTTAGGGTTTGGTGCTGAGAAGTTGACGCAATTTGCTTAGGCACAACAGATTGTTGTTGCAAAAAAAGTAAAAAACGGAAAAAACACTTTTTAACTTTCTTTCATGATCGCGTGCTCGTAACTACGTTTCATGACTGCCGTGTTTACTGCGGCAGTTAAAATAGATTCGGTTTGTGAAATATTTACTTTTTACAAAAGATGCAAAGTAAGGAAAAGGAAATTGAAATATTGGGGATATGGGACAGGATAAGGAAAGTTTTTCCTACTTCGGCATCCTGATTACACAGTTTTTATTATTATTATTACTATTATTCTTACTTTTCTTTCGGAAAATACGATTTTTTTTAATACCCGGGCCGTATCCAGGATCTTTTCTGGAGGGGGGGGGGGGTTACACAAGGAATTTTTTCGGAGGGGGTTTCCAAAACAAACGCATAGAAAATTTGTTAATATTCATTTTTGTTACGTTTTTACAAATTAGACCAACTTTTTTTTTGGGGGGGGGATGTTTGACCCCCTACCCTCTACCCTTGGATACAGCTTTGTATAATACTATATAATTTGTTTGTTTATTTTCCTCATCAGAAGGATGAGTTCACTCCTTATTGTCTCAAGTAGGAACCTTTGACAGGATGTATATCCTACGACCTACTAAGAAATCAGTGATGTTGGTCGATTTATATCGAAGTTAGGCATTTGTTGCGATACTGTTTGTTTTATTTCGAAGTTATGTTTTTAGGTTGTAATGTTTTGTATTTTTTAGTGCTGTATTTTTTGGCGTAGTACCAATTTTCCGTCTATGTTTCTATGTTGAACTGTCAAAATAAATAAACAGAAGTAATTACTATGTTAATATGTTTTTAGCTTATGTTTCATTGATTTATCATCAACGTTTCTTTTTTTTAATTTAGTGCCGCCTTCTACTAAAAATTTAGTTGCTTTATATTGAGGTATTTTTCCTTAAAAATCAACTCTCGATTTTTCCAAATTTTTAAGCATGCATCAAGTTGCGTAACGGACGATCTAACTCATTCAACGAATCAGATGTCGTCTCTGCTTTCCTTGGTGCTTCAAAGATAATATTTTTTTTGAAATTTTTAAGTCACTATCGACTTAAATTGAAAAAAATTGCTTTGAACCAAATGGCCATCTTAAAAGTTTTTCTTGATAGCTTTTGGCCCCACTCAGGCCAACATTTTATTTTCCGGGAAAAGAGGCAGAAATGGACATTTTTTTGTGGCACAATATATTTTATTACTTAAAAAAGCGCTATATCTTGGAACTCCATTGGAACGACCTCTCTCGCGATATCTTACGACCGTTTGATAATTATACACATTTGCTCAAGCCCATAATAGTTGATGGGTAGCTCAAAATGAATGTAATACTTATATTTGGAATCAGCATTTGCAGGCTATTAGAGCAATATTTTTAAAGTTATTATTAGATCATTGTCTCATTGTTGCTTTGAGAAAGGTCATATTTCCCAAAAAGGTGAAAATGGACATTTCTTTGTGGAAATATATTGTTATTACTTAAAAAAACGCTATATCTTGGAATTCTGTTTGAACGAGCCCCCTCGCATTTCTTACGACCGTTTGATAATTATACACATTTGCTTAAGCCCATAATATTTGATGGTTAGCTTAAAATGAACGTAATACTTATATTTGGAATCACAATAAAAAGCTGATTCTCTTGGTCTGTATATTTTGATATGTAATAAAATTCCATTTTGGGGGTTTCGTTTACCTTTGGAACTTTTCGCTCTTTGCCTCCTGCTCGTTACCATGAGCCGTTTGAACTCATTAGGAGGATGAGTTCACTCCTTATTGTCTCAAGAGGGAACCTTTGACAGGATGGGTTTCCTACGACCTACTAAGAAATCAGTGATGTTGGTCGTTTTATATGGAAGTTAGGCATTTGTTGCGATACTGTTTGTTTTATTTCGAAGTTATGTTTTTAGGTTGTAATGTTTTTGTATTTTTTTAGTGCTGTATTGTCGCCTTTCTTCACTTAACTGAGAGTAAACTTCGTGCTTGGACTGTAAAATACGGCAAAGAAGACAAAATTGTTCAGCTCTTGGAACAATATCGCTCCTTTGTTTCTAGAAATAAGATTTTCCAGGAATTCGAGAAAGCTTATCAGGAAATGCAACAAGTTGCTGACGAGTATAGGAAAGTCGTAACACTAGGTAAGCAGTACTTTTAAAGTTTTCTTTGTTGTAACTTCGATGTTTACACAGGTATTACACTATAGTATACAGACGTTTTCGGGGGGGGGGGGGTCGGAATTTTTTGCTCGGTGGATTTTCCTTGGGAAGAATTTTCTGTGTGGAGTGATCTCTCCAGGGGTTGAACTATCCAGGAGAATTTTTTACACTGGAGAGGTTTGTCAGAATTCTTATGCGAAATTCTTTTTTTTTGTCTTACTTTCTCTTTGCTAATTCAATTTTACATGCGGAGATGCTAAGGAGAATTGGTCGGAGGGAAATTTTTTGCGTGTTGGAATTGTCTAGAGTATCGTTCCTTAGGGAGGGGGTTTTCCACGGGATAAGTTCTCCAGAGATGATTTTCTGCGGCAACAACTTTCTACTAGGGGGCGGGGAAGAGGGTATTTGTAAGAAAACTTTTATGGATGAGGGGATTTCCCACATGATTTAAAAAACGATGAGAAAGTAAATTCTTTTTCAAAACTTAAAACGAACACAAGTTACTACGTTTATGAGAAGGATTGCGCCCTCCTCAATACCTCGTTCTTTATATACTCCTGAAACACAAGGGCCGTTCAATTTGAATTTTCAGCTTATTTAGAAGCTCTAAAAAACTTTAGCGTAAAGAACAAAGTATTGAGGAGGAGGCACCCCGTCATATATGTAATAATTTATGTTTGTTTTGACTTTGCTCCTTACTTTCAGTTGGAAAAACCTGTTTTATATTTAATTTACAAAAGGAATGAAGCAAGCTATAGCTTATAACCGGACACTTGAGAGAGCTGAACCGACAATATAGCTAAGAAATATGTCAACAACAAGATCAGCGTCTGAGTGAAAGAGCTGGACACCATATTGAACCAGCTTTGATTCCATTATTGAAGTTCTTGAGCATCAGCCTTTAAAAAAATTAAATGCTGAAGCTCTGCATTAACACATTAGTTGCTTTGATTTCCTTGTGGTGATTATGTATGTGTACCAAGTTATGATTAAAGTGAAGGTTCTTGCAGAAAGAAAACAGGAGGAACAGATCAGTCTCATGGGTGGAAATAAAAAATACCTGGCAACATCTTATTTTTATAAGATGTTCTTATTTTACGAAATGGATGGACAGCATTAAAAAGTAAAACACTGTTGCCACAAACAGCTCTAAAAAACCTTGTTTTTTCCTCCAAATAATTACTGAAATTTCTGATACACCTAATAAGATCCTGTTATTTCAAGTGCTTAAATTAAAAAAAAAACAAAAAAAACACTATATGGAATTAGCAAATCTTTGTGGAATGAGTAAGCATTTTAGGAACTCATAAAGAATAAAAAAAGCTCAATCACAGAAATGAAATTGCCGCGGGGCCTCGGTTGGGGTCTTTTTAAAAATAGGGTGTATTAAAATAAGGTAAGAGGGTCTAATTAAAAATTTCGTCCTAAGTATTAAAAAGTGAAAGAGTGTTGGTACTGAAATTGCATAATTGGCATGAGTCAATTATGGTTCTGAAGCGTTATGGTTATGTACGGATTGCTTTGGGTACCCAACTGACTGACCGTGTCTCCAACAGTAAACAGTGCGAAAAATGTGGTTCAATCCCTGTTTCTACGGCTATAATGAGGGAAACAATGAGATGGATAGGACACGTTTTGTGTATGAAGGATGACATATTGCCAAAGATTGTCCTTGTCGGCCAACCGTCTAGGACCAAACGAAAAGCAGATCGTCCCCAAACAGGGTGGGAGGATGTTGTAAGGAAAAAAAGTTACGGGAAATGGGAAATACCTGGGAGGTTGTAAAGAGGGAGGCTTTGAATATATTGGGACAGAGGGCGAGTGTGCGTAGCTGCGTTAGCCTCAGATGGCTTGGTGCTGCAGTGAGTTATTAACAGTATTATTAGTATAGTATCCAAATTTGCCCTGAAATTGACTTTAAGAGTGAGAAATAGCTGCTAGGTCGATCTATGCATATGTAGAATGAACCCAAAGATTAGCCATCGTGTTTTTGCAATCTATATTTGGGCAGAGAATACGGACCCTCCTTCTTTGACGAATGATTTTTGGCGATAGCGATTTGTGATTTATTAGCTGGATTTAAATTCTCAATTTTTATCAGCTTGACATGTTTTCATTCCGTTAAAGTCCGCATTATATTTTTTTTCTCATGGTTTTAGATTCAGGCGATGGAAGCCTGAGAATGAATTAGAGATCCGATTGCATTACTAATGTCATACGCGCCAATAGCTAAAGCATCCTTTAATATTGTACATAAACTGCTTAAAGCGTGGTAGCAACCGTGACGCGGTTGAAGCCCAAACTGAAAAGGAGGCATGACACACTGTTGTCGGATATGTTCAATAGTCAATAACTCAAAATCTTCGAAAGCACACTAGAAACTGTAATGGGCCTATAAGACGAATATTGAAAAGCGGTTTCCCTTTTTTTCAAAATCGGAGTTACAACACCATCACATAAGCAATCGGCACAACTCCTAGTGTAAAAATCATCTCGAACAGTAAAGCCATATTGTCAAAAGGGTAATCTCTGGCAAAGTCAAAATGGTGAACACAAATCCCATCCGACCCACAACAAAACTTTTTTTTAAGCTTCTGTATAACCTCTTTAATCAAATTAAATAGAAAAAAACAAGCTTTTTTAACTGAAAGTAAGGAGTGACATTAAAATTAAAACGAACAGAAATTATTCCATATATGGTAGGGGCTGTCCCCTCCTCAACGCCTCGCTCTTTACGCTAAAGTTTGACTCTTTCTCGCAACTCTATTTTCTCAAACAATAAAAAAAACTTTAGCGTAAAGATCGAAGCGTTGAAGAGGTAACAGCCCCTTTCATATACGGAATAATTTCTGTTCGTTTAAATTTTAATGTCGCTCCTTACTTTCAGCTAAAAAAAACTTGTTTTTTTATTTAATTTTTGAACGTTTTGGAATTAATGCTGGTTTTGATTTTGGCTCAACGTACATGAATGATTAAAACGAAATTTGCATATTAATTTTACTTTTTTTGGCTAAATGGCTTTCTCGAAATTTTAATCGGACGATTCTGAGGAAAAAGGGGTGGAGGAGGGGGCCTAGTTGCCTTCCAATTCTTTTGGTTACTTAAAAAGGGCACTATAATTCAATTTTATTTACGAACGATTTTATTAGTAATAAATTTATGTAACTTACGAATTAACCTGCGTAACGAACTTCAGTATTCGTGTATTTTTATTACGAATATTACGGGGTTAACCCCTAGTCAATACCTCCCTCTTTACGATTTTTATTCCGTATATGAAAGGGGCTGTCCCCTCCACAATGCCTCACTCTTTGCGCTAAAGTTGTTTTTATCGTTTTAAAAAATAGGGTTGCGAGAGAAAGTCAAACTTTAGCGTAAAGAGCTAGGCGTTGAGGAGTGGACAGCCCTTTCATATACGGAATAAAAATTTCTGTTTGTTTTAAGTTTTAATGTCGCTCCTTACTTTCAGTTAAAAAAAACTTGTTTTTCTTTATTTAATTTCTGAATGTTTTTGAGTTAGTGCAGGTTTTGATTTTGGCTCACCGTACGTGAATAATTAAAACGAAATTTGCATATCAATTTTACTTTTCATTTTGGCTAAATGGCCTTCTCGAAAGTTTTGATTGGACAATTTTGAGAAAAAAGGGGCGGAAGAGGTGGCCTAGTTGCCTTCCCATTTTTTTGGTTACTTAAAAAGGGCACTAGAACTTTAATTTTATTTACGAACGTTTTTATTAATAAAAAATATACGTAACTTACGCATTAACTTACGTAACGAACTTCAGTACTCGTATATTTTTATTATGTATGTTAGTGGGTTCGCCCACCAGTCAATACCTCGTTCTTTACGCTAAAGTTCAAATTTTGTTCCAATTCTTTAAGAATGACCCCTTAATCACAAAGGCCGTTTAATTAGAATAAATAGCTGTTGTGAAAGTACATAAAAAAAACTTTAGCGTAAAGAGTGAGGTATTGACTAGGGGGTGAACCCCCACATATTCGTGATAATTCATGTTCGTTTTAAGTTTTGATATTGCTCCTTACTTTCAATAAAAAAACTTGTTTTCTTATTTAATTTCTGATCGTTTTCAAATAATGCTGGGAAATCCGGAGCCCCTTTCATAGCAATACCCCTCCCCCCATGAAAACTTCCTCCATGGAAAGATCTTCCCGCGTAATCCCGACCACCCCTCACTACTAGAAAAAATCCCCCTTAAAATGTCTGTATATTTCCCAATAACCAATGCTATATGAAAACATTGGGCTAAGTTCATAACTTGCAGCCCTTCCCCGGGGACTGTGGGGAATTACGTTATCCTCAAAGACATAGTTATTATATTTCTCGATCATGCTGAATAAAATGGCTATCTAAAAATTTTGATTGGGTGACTTTGGGGAAAAAATGAGCGTGAGAGGGGGCCTAGTTGCCCTCCATTTCTTTTGGTCACTTAAAATCGGCACTAGAACTTTTAATTTCAGTTCTAATGAGCCATCCCGCGGTACTTTAGGACCACTGGGTCGATAAGATGATCACCCCTAGGGAAAAAAAAGTTCTATGGCTTTTAGGGGGTGTTTCCTCCTTTTCCGAAAATAAGGCACATTTTCTCAGGCACGTAACTTTGATGGGTAAGACTAAACTTGATTAAACTTATATACTTGAAATCAGCATAAAAATTTGATACTGTTGATGTATCTATTGGTATTAAAATTCCGTTTTTTAGAGTTTCGGTTACCATTGAGCCGGGACGCTCCTTACTTACAGTTTGTTACCACGAACTGTTTGATTACCTCCAATGATGCCTGCTCGCATCTAGCAGCACTCTCACTAAGCAATTTCCAACAAGAATATATACAACATTCCGTACCTCTTCCCCTCCCGTATGGCTTTATGACCAGGAATGCAGTGGGGAAAGAAAACTAACTTTGACTTACTTGACTTAACGCTCTTGCTCAGCAGGGTCTCCAGCGTAGAGGGAACTGGTTGATAGTGCTGTCAATCTTCTCCAAGCAGCCCTGTCTAGGGCTAAGGATGAGGCCTCATTTTGGTCGATGTTGCGGTTGAAGAGGTGTTGATTTATAACATCAGCCCATCTGGTCTGCGGCCTCCCTCGAAGACGTTTCCAGACAATCGAGGGATTGAAGTCCGACATGATCCTTGCAGGGGTAGTTCGCGGGAGGCGGGGTAAATGGCTATACGGTCTTAGAGAACAAGCTTCTACTTGAGTGCAAAGGTTTATTAACTTATTGCTTCTCGGAATATCAGTTTTGAAGATCTTCTCCTACCATTTAAAGTCTTCAACTCAACGCACGTGCATAGTTTGGATGGCATCTACCTTTCTTAGCCGTGTTTGGGTCATCGTTCATGTCTCAGAGGAGTACAGCATGATGCTTGAGACTGTGGCGTTGTAAATACGGGCTTTTGTAAGTCGACTAATTTGCAGTTTGTGGAAGACTGCTCTGAGGAGCCGTCCGAATACACAGCTTGCCTTGGCTGATCTCGCTGAGATTTCAACGTTAAGTGTGTCATTTGATGATATAATTAATCCGAGATAAGTGAACTGCCTTACCGTGTCAACAGCTTGGCCGTTCATCGCAACAGTTAAGGGTGATGCCGATGCGGTCTTTTCTATGGGCATGATATTCGTTTTCTTCTAGTTGATTTACAGCCCAACTCTGGAGGTAATGGAGGAGAGCGTCTCGAGTGTAGACTTAAGATGGTCGAGATTTTCGCTAAGGATGGCTACATCGTCGGCAATGTCACCATCAGACAAAGTCCTCCCGGCATAACGTATGCCAAAAGGGTACACACAGTGTGTCTCGTTCAAAATGTGGTCGATGACCCAGTTAAACCGCTCAGGTGCGGCCTTTCATCTTTGCCGTACACCATTTTTGATGGGGAATGAAGAAAAAAGCTTCCCGTTAACAAGGACGGCGCTTTCTGTGCTGCTCTAGAGTTCGTTAAAGAGGCTGACTATTTTTGTTGGTAGGCCCACAGCTTTTAGGATTAGCCAAAGAGACTGTTTGTCAACAGTGTCAAAGGTAGAGCGATAGTCAATGAAAGTTATGTAAGTTTTCTTGTGGAATTTCAGTGCCTTCTCAACGATCTGCCTGACCGTATGAATATGTTCAGTTGTCGATCTTCCTGGCATGAATCCGGCTTGTTGGTTGCGGCGCAAAGCACGTAGGAAAATTATGGCACGTTTCAACAGGAGCATTGAAAACAACTTTCCAGGGAAAGAGAGTAGGGTGATACCACGGTAGTCGTTGCAATCTGTCTTGTTGCCCTTGCGCTTAAACACTGGTACGATGACTCCTTTCTTCCAGTCTGACGGTATAACTTCAGTGCGCCAGATTACGCTGAACATTATCTGCAGCCAAAGTATCATGGCAGGGCCACACGTAGTAAGTAGTTCTGAAGTGATGCCACAGGTGCAAGCTGCTTTATTGTTTTTCAGTTTCCTCATGGCCGATTTAATCTCCTCGGAAGAAAATTTGGAGAATTTTCTCAGCTCGGGAGATAGCTTCTGCAGCAGCGGCAACAAGCCCTGGGTCAATGCAATCGGGTGGATATGATTTTAGCAGCTTATTAAAGTGTTTCTTCCAGAGACCATCACATTGAGACTGGTCGTATGTAGTTTCTCCATTCGCTGCTTTCAGGCTTGTAGACGTCATGACATGTTGGCCAGTGAGCTGGCGCAGGATCTTTAATGTTGCGCCTGTGTCTTTCTTTTGGACAGCTTGCTTGGGCTCAGCGGCATTACCCGTAATGAAGTCTTTCTTGTCCTTGTGAAGCAAGGAGTTGCGCTGTTTGTTGATCTGTCTGTAGAGTGTCATATCTCCTCGTAATCTCGCTCATCGTCTCTGCTCAGTTATTTCAAACGTCTGGTTGCTAATCCATTCTTTCTTATTTCTCGGCTTCGAGCCCACAACTTCGGTATGTGCTCTGAGAACATTGTCTCTGAAAGTGGTCCATGCTGACTCGCTTTCTGAACACAGCTGGAGAGCCTCGAAGCGGTCAGAGACTTCAACCATATACCGCTCGCAAACTGAGTGATCTTGCTTCAGTTCCAGAGGTGTCTATCTTCTTGGTGGATGAGGAGTTACTCTTATTGGCCCTCAGCCGGAGTTTTATCCTTGCAGAGACGAGACGATGGTCGGCATTGCCGAGCTCCGCACCTCTGTATGAGCGGTAGTTCTGGACAGAAGAAAGCCAGCGTCGTTGAACAATTATGTAGTCAAGCATCTTTTTGTCCTGCCATCATTGCCGTACCATGTGTACTTCGCAATTTTTTTTCTCACAAACCAAGTATTTGTGACTGATAGAGTGTGAATGATGCATTAATTGAGCAGCCGCTCACCATTATCTTTCAGAGCGTCAACTGTCACAGGTCCAACAGCTGCATCGTACAGACCAGAGCTGTTAGCCACACCAGGGTTAAAATCTCCTAGGACTAGAAGGTATTCGTGTGGAGGTACGAAGGAGAGCTTGGAGGACAGTAGCGCATAGAAGTTGTCCTTATCTTCATTTTGAGCCTCGTTTGTCGGTGCATAGCAGATAAGAACAGTTAACTTCCCGCGCTTGCCGTTGATTCTCGCTCTTACTAGACGTGGTGAGATAGTCTGTAAATGACAATAGGGATTTCCGAGTGAAATTGTTGAGAATAAGACCGACTCCCCCTCTTCTTTGGGGTCTACCAGATCAAAGCAGTGTCCGCCCTTCTCCAATATCTTCTTTGCCGCTTCCCATTAGGGGAGTTTCTGTTATTCCTGCGATCGTTACTTTGTATCTTCTTAGTTCATTTTCTAAAAGAAGCTTAGAACCAGGCTGGTACTGCGTCAGGACATTCCAAGTGGCGACATTAATGCCACCTTAGTTCAAAGGGCATGTTCAAAGGGCAGATTCTAAGGGTTCTCTGTCCTAGACAATGTTTTGGCAGAATCCAAGGGTTCCCTGTCCTAGACAGTTCAAACGGATTTCATAGGTAATAATTAATCGTGGAAATGCAGCTTATGGTAAAATAATGCAGGGAGCAATTTGTCTCCAGGTAATAATGTTATGATAGCAACGGACATTGTAGTAGTTATTTGTGAAATAAAAGTAGTAGGTAAAACCGACTGCTGGGGTTCTACCCCTGTTTCTTTTCTTTTTAGATAAATGACCTGTTTTCGTTCCGTAATTACATTTGCTTAGATTTGCCTATAGTATAATTTTCAATGACAGTTTAAAGTCTCGTTACTAAGCTATATTTGTTTTGCAATAAGTAAGCTTTGAACTAAATTCTATTTTGGACTTCCTGGTTTGAATCATTGAAAGATAAATCTAAGAAAAAGTAGAATGGGTTTTGAATGGGGATTGAGAGGATTGGCTGGGCCAAGCGAAGGTCCACTCCTATGAACAGTTGCTGTACAGAATATTATTTTTGAGTTAGTCTGCATTTTGACCCCGTTTGGGGAAGCATATTTGTGTTGTTATATGTGTCCGTTTGGAAGAATACAAGTAAGGTATTTGCTACAAACTGTGTACTAATTTTCCCGGAACCCAGGCAGGGTAGGAACAGAGTTACGAGATACCGTCATTATTATATTGACAGGGGGATTTGTTACCTCCAAGGAGAGAGCTAGAGACTTTTAGTGGTAACCCAGGGCGGGTACACTTGGACTTAGAAAGTGGCCGTTTGACCACTCGATCACGTTATCATACCCTGGGGCAGGGTGTACTTTAAATTGGGTATTTAGAACCCCGATATTTGTAGATTACCAGTGTAACACTGATGCAAGTGGTGGTTACCACTATAATATTGGTGGCAGCAAGAAAAGGAACTATCAACAGCACTGATAGTAAAAGAATTTTGCGTTTTCGAAGAGACAAGTTAATTTGGCCTACAGAGTAGCCTATTGTGATTACATATAAATAGAAAAAAATACTGAATCAACTAATAAAATTATGAAGATCTGAATGGGCTGTGCCTAATCAGACTATAATAAAAAATTTACAAATCAATATATCACGCAACTACTTAGTGTTCACAAATAACGGGCTAAGTGAGACACAGCAAATATTCGCTAGAAACCGGAAGTTAAATGGATAAAAGAATTTTTATTTAGACTGAAGAGGTATTTTGAAGTTAACGGAATTTTGAAATAATGTCGGACAGAGATAAGATTAACTCAAGACCGAGAAGGGCGAGTGAAGCCCGTAGAAAAAGTAGGAAAATAGAAAGAAAGGCTAATATGGAGGCCTTTGAGAGAGAGCACCGAGAATATAAGGAAAAAATGCAGGCTGAGAAAGATGAAATTAGATAGAATAGAAAAGAGGATGAAAGGGCTAGAGTAACCTATAAAGAAAGAGACAATACTGATAGAGAACGAACAGATTTAGAAAATGAATTAAGAAGAAATAATAACTGACGGAATCAAAGCAGTCCGAGTAGAAGAAGCAGTGTTGAATCGAGATCCAGCAGGGGTTCACAAAAAAGTACTCAAACAGATATGACCCAACAAATATTAAATTTAACGAAGGAAGAACAAATATCTAGAGAAAGAAAAATGAAGGAAGATGGCAAAGAAAGAGAGAATACCAGAGTAACAGGAGAAAAAAGTAAGAGGCTGACAGAAGACCCGGAGAACGAAAGAAAAAGACAGATAGAATAGCCAGAGAACGAAGGGAAGAGGCAGATAGAGAGGATAGAAGAGAACTAATGCAAATAATTGCAGGGAAAAACTTTCAAACGTACAAGAGATCCGCATGGGTTAGAAGCCCGGAACAATATACAACTTCATTAACTACGGGGGAGGTGGACTGGGCCATGAAACAAATTGGGAGGCTGTGTTACCTTGTTGAAAAAGCGAAATGCTTGATACGCGGGGTCGAAATATTGATAATTCATAGAAATGCGATGTAAAAGTAAAAAGACAACATAATATTGAAACTAAGACGCGCGAAAATGATTTTTCAGGAAAATCTTCAGAAAATGGAAAACTTCAGAACACATTTAACGAATATTAGACGCCAAGAACTATTTTCCAAAGTGAAGCACTGACTGTACCAGAAAAAAAAGAGATAAAATTCATTGTGCATGCTTTCTCTTGTAAAGTTCATGAAATTTTAGTACAATATGAAAAACCAAATGTTGAAGTTCAGTTCCCATTTGATAACGAACTATTTGGTTCGGTGGTAAAAGTAAAGAAAACTAAGAAGGAGAAATGAGATATTAAACGGAGCTACAATGAAGTAATGGAGTCAAAGATGGTGAACACTGGAATCCAAATCAGATTTAACGATGATTTTTTTTTATCGTGAATGACAAAATTGAGAAAAGTAGAGATGAAAAGAGAAGTGTAAAAAAGAGACAAAATTTGGAGATTCAGCCTGGAGTGGCAAAAAATTAAAAAAAATGTCGGATGGGTTGTGCCTTGATAACATAAATAATAGGGGGGAAAAGAGGTCCAAGACCCATGGGGGATAAAACAAGATGATTACGAAATAGAGATGAATGACCTACAACGGGTTGGGGGAAAGGTGGGAGATATTGAATGTCGAGTCAGATTGGAAAAACTTTGAAAGGAATCTGAGATTAGTATTATCAACTCAAAAGATATGTCGATCCTTTATGAGGGGGAGGAATCCCTTGGGGAAGATACCCTGCGGGAAGTCGCGAAAGATAGCCCTTTTCCTCAATGCACACCTGGCGGACAAGTCGTGATCTCTTTACCGTGGTTTTGCCTCTCTGATCTGAAGTCTTTGGGGGATACTCTCTCCCAGTTACTTCACATTTCACCCAAACCTTTGTCCAGTAACCCTATTCATAGTTTTTACTCTTCATGGGAATCGACAATTATTTCCGGCAAATTGTATTCAGTGGGAGATGTATCCAAATTTCAACTTCAATTAGCATCAAAGCATACTCTGCATTTGATTATCCCAGGGGAGGGAGCCCAGAAAAAAGGGGATTCATGGCTTGCTCAAAACTTTACTTCATTCCCTGTACCCTTATCTTTTTCACAGGCCTTTGCATTTTCGGCCTTATATTATTTGAAATTATGTCAAGGGGCAATTTACTTTTTTATTGAGATGTGGGGTTGTTTCCACAGATGGAAATTAAGAGGCCAATCTTTCATGATGGCTGGTATCATCAAATGTGCCAGAAACTGATTCTCTGCTCCTCTCAAATGTAAATTCGTGAGAGCGAGAAAATTTGTGTTTTGATTGTGCTGCGCACGATTATTTTCTACGAATCTTGGAGACTTCAACATTGAAAATCTAATGCGGATTCTACACGATCTAAACCATACTGGTTCTACACTAGAGATGCGTAGATGAAAACTGATCCAGAGCCAAGTGATGGAATCAGTAGCACAGACACTGGTGGAAGAGAGAAGGCAAATGGATTTTGTAAAGTTGAAGTTATGTGTATGTGGACGGTCATTTATCTTACGGGGGGAGGTGTTGGGGTTCTAGCCCTGTTTCTTTTCTTTTCAGATAAATGACCTGTTTTCGTTCCGTAATTACATTTTCTTAGATTTGCCTATAGAATAATTTTCAGTATAATTTTCGGCCTTTGTGACGCGGTTGAAGCCCAAACTGAAAAGGAGGCATGACACACTGTTGTCGGATATGTTCAATAGTCAATAACTCAAAATCTTCGAAAGCACACTAGAAACTGTAATGGGCCTATAAGACGAATATTGAGAAAGCTGTTTCCCTTTTTTTCAAAATCGGCGTTACAACACCATCACATAAGCAATCGGCACAACTCCTACTGTAAAAATCATCTCGAACAGTAAAGCCATATTGTCAAAAGGGTAATTTCTGGCAAAGTCAAAATAGTGAACACATATACCATCCGACCCACAACAAAACTTCTTTTTAAGCTTCTTTAGAACCTCTTTAATCAAATTAAATAGAAAAAAACAAGCTTTTTTAACTGAAAGTAAGGAGTGACATTAAAATTAAAACGAACAGAAATTATTTCGTATATGGTAGGGGCTGTCCCCTCCTCAACGCCTCGCTCTTTACGCTAAAGTTTGACTCTTTCTCGCAACTCTATTTTCTCAAACAATGAAAAAACTTTAGCGTAAAGAGCGAAGCGTTGAAGAGATAACAGCCCCTTTCATATACGGAATAATTTCTGTTCGTTTAAATTTTAATGTCGCTCCTTACTTTCAGCTAAAATAATTGTTTTTTTTTATTTAATTTTTGAACGTTTTGGAATTAATGCTGGTTTTGATTTTGGCTCAACTATAACACCGACATTAAGTCGGTAAAATCCATTGCCCCTCCTTTCAAACATTTTGGCTAGTGAGGTACGTTACTTATACTTTCCTGAAAGTAATTTTCAGTGCAACAATTATCGCCAGTCAGCAAATGCAATTGTTTTATTTGCCGATCGCCTTTTAAACATTTGATTGACAATTTTATTCTTTAAAGCAAATACGAATAAATGGGAACAGTTTCGATCATTGTATTAATTAAATAAAAAAAACAAGTTTTTTTCAACTGAAAGTAAGGAGCAACATTAAACTTAAAACGAACAGAAATTATTACGTATATGAGGGGGTTTGCCCCCCTGGTCAATACGCTCTTTACGCTAAAGTTTGAATTTTGTTCGAATCACAACTCCCAGAATCACAAAGGCCGTTTAATTAGAATAGATAGCTCTTCTGCGCAAAGAGTAAGGTACTAACGAGGGGCGAACCCCCTCATTCACGTAATAATTTGTGTTCGTCTCATGTTTTGATGTTGTCTCTTGCTTTTAGTCAAATAAACTTGTTTTTTTATTTAATTTCTGACTGTTTTTTAAATAATGCCTGGAAATCCAGTGCTTCCTTTATGACCATGTCCCTTCCGCTAAAGAAACATCCTCCATGGAAAGATCATCCCACGTAACCCCCTCCTTGGACCCCCCCCCCACCAGAAATAATCCCTCCTGAAAACTTTTGTATACTTCCCAATAACAAATGCTATATGCAAACAATGGGCAAAGTTTATAACTTGCAGTCCTTCCCCTGGTAACTGTGGGGGACTAAGTCGTCCTCAAAGACATATTTATTATATTTTGCGACCATGCTGAACAAAATGGCTATACTTGCATAACTTACAGCCCTTGTTCCAGGGGCTGGGGGAGGGGGTCATGCCACCTCCAGTGGTATAGTTATTTGAATTTTAAATTATTTTAAACAAAACTGCTATCTGAACATTCTGATCTGTTTTCTTCGCGAGGAGATTAGTTAGAAAGGGCGTAGGAAAGGGGTAGGTTGTCTTCCCATAACTTCTGACTCTTAAAAAGGCGCTAGAACCTTCAATTTCAAGCAAACGAGTCCTCTCCAAAGTTTCTAAGGCCATCCATTCCATATGAAGTCTTCAAATAAGGCTAAATTCTTCCAGAAAAGTGTATTGCTACAAAAATCATGTTCGCTTAGAGTGCAGACTTATGAAAATATTCTTATCAAATTGTGCAGATAGGGATTTCAAATATATTTAGAAAGTATTGTTAAATCGGTTTCTGAAGGTCTACATTTCATAATATGAACTTAAAAAAAACTTTCCAAAAAAGAAATTTTTCCAAGCAAAGTAAAGGCCATTGTATAGTTAAGATCAGCGGAAATAAATCCCTTTAATAATTCAAATTCAAAACGACAGAAATTACAATTAAAGATTAAATCAAACCCAAAACGAACAGAAATTAAATAAACAATCATTGCAAACAAACCTACAACAGGTACTAATATTTATATATTTATATTAGTAACTGTTGTATCCATTTATGTTGTAATTCATTTATATTAGTACCTGTTGTTTATTTGCATATTTGCTACATGTACAACGTACGTGTTGTGTATTTGCTATGATTGTTAATTTAATTTCTGTTTGTTTTGGGTTTCATTTATTCTTTAATAATAATTTCTGGTCGTTTTGAGTTTGAATTATTATTAGAATTAATTTTTGCTTGTCTTAATTCTATTCCTTGAAAATTTCTTTTGCGAATTTTTTTTTATAATTACACCTAAACAACCTAATGCACTTTTTTTTTTATTGAATATTCTGACCATTAGCTGGCCCAAAAATATTGCAGATATACTCTGTTTATAACATGGGTGTACTTATTGTCTTTTTATTTAGTTTAAAATCCCCGTAAGCATTAAGGTGATAAAAGTGAGTGTGGTAATTATCGAGGCATTAGTCTGGTCTCTGTAGATAGTAAATTACTTAGTAATATGATACTTTTTAGACTGAGAGATGCCGTAGACAATGTATTCAGAGAAGAAAAGTGCAGTTTTACAAAAGGTAGAGGATGTGTCGACCAAATTGTCACTCTTAGGCTAATAATTGAGAAATGGCTGAGTTGTCAAACACCTTTGGTCCTCAGTTTTATTGATTATGAGCAAGCGTTCCATTCTGTTTATAGAAGAGCTTTAGTAAAGGTTTTATCCTTGGTCTGGTATACCAGATGAATACATTAAAGGGATTAGTGCTATGTACGAGAACAACACAGCTGCGCTTAAGGTTGTAAATGAGGTAAATAGCCGTTTTTGTATTACATCAGAAGTTAAGCAGGGTTTTGGTCTATCCTTCTGTATATGGATTATTTTGATGGACTTTGTCTTAAGGAGTAGAGGAAAGGCTATGGGAGACCACGGAATCAAACTGGGGAAGAAAAAGTCTCCTGGACTTAGATTATGCTGATGATTTAAGCATTCTAGATGAAAGTGTGAGCAAAATGAATGAAGTTTTAGAGGTTTTGCGAGTTCAGGGTGCTAGAATAGGTTTGAAAATAAATTTTAAAAAGACTAAGTCACTAAGGCTAGGAATAAGTGAATATGAAAAGGTGACGTTGGATAATGAAAAGATTGATCGGGAGGGCAGCTTCACTTACCTTGGTAGTATTATTAGTGAAGATGGTGGGAGCAGTGAAGATGTTAAAAGTAGAATAGCCAAGGCTCAGGGTGTTTTTTCACAGTTAAAAAAAGTTTGGAAGAATAGAAAGATGAGTCTACAAAACAAGATTAGAATATTGGAAGTAACAGTAATGACAGTGGTCAAATATGGCTTTGAAGCATAGCCGCTCCGAAAAGCGGATGAAAATTTGCTATGTGATTTCCAGGAAAATTGCCTACAGATTGTTATGGGTACCTGGCTGACTCACCGTATGTCAAACTATAGGCTGTACAAAAAATGTGGTTCAATACCGCTCTCTAGGGCTATAATGAAAGAAAGGTTGAGGTGGCTAGGGCACGTTGTGCGGATGAAGGATGACAGATTGCCGAAGATTGTTCTTTTCGGCCAACCGTCCAGGGCTAAACGGTAAGCAGGTCGTCTTCGTCTGCGGTGGGAGGACGTCATAAAGAAAGATTTAAAGGAAATAGGAACTTCGTGGGCGGGTGTAAAAATGGAGGCTTGAAATAGATTGGGATGGAGGAGGAGCGTGCGTAGCTGTGTTGGCCTCAGGCGGCTTGGTGCTGCGGTGAGTTGTTAGTATTAGTAGTAGTAGTAGTAAGCATTACCTAAGCTACAAACACTAATCCTTATACCCTGAAAGTTTCGACTTAATGCCCTCAGCCGTTCCTGATGCATATAACGTGTTATGATTCCTTTAACATCCCTAACATTCTCTGAAAGTAGTCACAAGTGAATGCAGTACCAGTTGCAAGCAGTCGCAGTCACAATCGCAAGTTGTCGCAGTTGGAAGTAGTCACTAGTTGCATTTGTAGCTGTAGTAGTAGTAGCGGCCCTGAAAGTTTCAAATTAATACCCCGACCCGTTCCTACAAACATTGTAGATATGTGTTTTGATAACATGGATGCAGATAGCATCTTTTTATTTAGCTCACCATATTTCTCAACATTCCGCGAAATTTCAGCTCAATACCCTTAGTCTTTTCTGACGTACCCACGACCAAACATTCCCCCCTTTTCCAATCATAGATCCTTCATATTAAAAATGGACAAATTGGATAATTTACAATCTTTACCCTGGGGGTTGTGGGGACATTCGATTTCTAATCACATGAGCCTCCTCCAAATTTTATGCGACCACTCATTATATAAAAGCCATTCATGCACCAATAATAACTAACAACCCTTGCTCTGGACTCTGGGGGTCGTTTCAACCCCGGAGGCATTGTTATATGATATTTGGACTATTTCGAAAAAAATGAATGTCTCAAAATTTCGATCGAATGCGTTTGGGGAAAAGAGGGCGTTGGTGGGGGGGTCTAGTTGCACTCGGATCACTTATGACTCTTAAAAAGGGAACTAGAACTTTCCGTTTCCAATCAAATGCGTTTCCTATAAAGTTTATACGACCACTCCTTCAATAAAAAACCTTATATGCCCCCGGGTTATAACTTACAACCCTTGCTCTCCGGCTCTGGTGGGGGGTTGTGTCAGCCCTGGAGGTATTGTTATGTGATCTTTGGATAATATTGAACCAAAAGGCAATCTCAAAATTTCGATCGGATACATTTGGAGAAAATAGGGCTTGGGGGGGGGCTGTTAGTTGTCCTTCGATCACTTTTGGCTCTCAAAAAGGGAACTAGAACTTTCAATTCAGTTGAGCCTCCTCCAAAGTTTATGCGACCACCCTTTCCATAAGAAGTGCCTTTGATTTTAGTCACATGATTTCTTTTGGACAGGGGGTGGGGGAATTAACGATTCAGTAGAAACACTATCAGACTGAAAAGTTGTTCATGAAATTGGCAATTTAAATTTCGAAGTTATTTTGCAATGAAAATCATCTTTATCACCGAAATTTCTGAACTTGAGGCACAATATTTATATTTTATTAGTGTTTTTATTTTATTTAACATACCTGCTATGAGTCAAGTAATTAAACATTTCAGTTTTTTCCATCGAATATCCCCGGAGATTGAAGTAAGATATAAGAAATGTAATGAATACCTGTTAGCGTGGATTCATTTTTGTATGCATTGCATGAAATAAGGTGAGATGCTCTTTGAGCTAGAGAAACCAAAATCTTATTAGTCCTTATCTTGGTTGCTCCCCTCCATTTCTGCAAATACGGCAAGGAACAAAAGGATAAAGTGTAAATTCAAATAGGTATTATTAGTTTTCTAACTCGTTTTGTAAAAGTAAAGCCGGCGTGCATTCGCTCTCTATTGTTTTGGGTATGAAGAAATGTACACGGGAGATAGTACTGTATATAGTAGGATTGCTGTGGGTTAGTCTTGAAATATGTCAGGAATATAGCTCACACATTTGTATATTGGGTGCAAAGTCAATGGAATCAGTTCCTCCAAGAAGTAATCCAAGACTGCTCTACTTCACCCTTTTGAAAAATCTTTCGTTAAATAAATTAATTTATATAATTTTTTTCTTTTTCTTTCTTTTTTTCAAAAGCAGAGCCTTTTGCCATTGCGCTTTATTCGAATTCGTAGCCCTGTCATTTGGTATGCGTGAATCGTTTCCATATAATTTAACTAGTTTCAAGTTGAAAAAATATTCTTTTAACTTTCAGATGTTAAGGAAATGGAAGAAATAGTACAGTTTACGTACGATTCCGGTGAAAAATGGAGAGTCATTTCTACAGAACTCCGTTGTGTTCAAGCAATGCTTGAAGAAGTTTTGGGATATTGGCGCCGCTGGACTCCAGTCTGCAGTGATCTGAAAGAATGGCTAGAAAAAGCAAATGAAGCTCTTAATTTTCCTGATGATGAAAGATTAGAATTTTTTCAGGTATTCGCCTACTGTTATTCTCTAGTTAGGCTTTCGTTCTAACCAAATTATCTCTTTTTGAATCTAAGCATCTTATGCTTTGATATAAATAGCTAAAGTTCAATTGTGCAACTAGCTAGGCAGAGTTTGGTAATTGGGTGGTAAACTGAAAAACTTGTAAACTTGCTGTATGAGAGGCTAAGGAAGTAACAAAGTAATGTTTGTGACCAATTAGTCTGTTTTTTCGTTTGTGCTATGTCCGATTGTTTTTTTCGTCTTCAATATTAGGTAACCTTGTAGGCTACATTTGCGCCCATAAGCTGAATTTTAGGGGTGGAGCTTAGCTGGTCTAATCGGCACTTCTTATGCTGTATAATAGAAATCTCAAAACAAAACATAAGGCAGCATCATTCAGCCAGGGGGGGGGGGACTGGATCCCCCCTCCCCCCCATATTGGCGCCCATGACCTTGTATGAAAAAAGATCTGATTAAGGCTCCTATATTTGTATTGACTTTTCTGTCTATTTATGTTTTTTGACAGTTTTTTTATTTATTTGTGCTAAAACTGGTTGTTTTTGATTATTGTGGTAAAACAGGTAAATGTTAGAAATATCTGACAGTAAAATGTAGCAGAATAATCATTCTTGCATTTGATTGATCACAATAGAACAAAGTTTTTCTTATGGAAGTATAGAGCAAAGTTGAAGCTTAAACTAACAAAACTATTGCTTCGCAGATTCTGTAAGATATATCTACAAAACTAGCTCAAATAAACTGATACTCATGACTCATAATATTTTCGAAAAACTCTAGCTTTACTGAAGACATAAAACCGATCCCCCATCCCCAAGAAAACAAGCAGGATGTTCTCTTATCAGCAGAAAGTTCTAGGAGCAGTTTGCTTAAAATAAAGGACTAATAATTTATAAGCGTCTGAATAGTCTTTCACCTACCATGATTTCAATTACTTTTCAGTTAAATTAAAAAAAAAAAAAAAAAAAATGAAGCAGGCTCATAGTTTAGTAAAGTAAGGTACTAGTTTCTAGAATTCCACATGTATTGGAAAAGATCACGAGTCACTTTATTCGAGCTATTTTGTAAATATATCTTGCATCATGTCTGGACCAATAATTTTGTTCGTTTAAGTTTCAACTTTACTCTTTAACTTCTGTAAGTGAAAGCTTTGTAAGTGATATATCTTTTCAATTATTCCAAAACATAAAGCAGGTCGTCCTCGTCTGGGGTGGGAGGACGTCATAAAGAAAGATTTAAAGGAAATGAGAACTTCGTAGAAGGGTGTAAAAAGGGAGGCCTTGAATAGATAGGGATGGAGGAGGAGCGTGCGTAGCTGTGTTGGCCTAAGGCGGCTTGGTGCTGCGGTGAGTTGTAGTAGTATTCCAAAACACGTCACGGCCATTGGACCTTGTTTAGCTTGCAGTGACTAATACTAAATTCAATGAATGACTATCATAATTTCCAAATAATGCTTGATGATTTTTTGTCATCACGGCAGCATTATCGTAACAATTTGATCTGCCGTTTGGTGAATGAAATTTCATCGAAATTTTAATTTCTCTAAAATTGTATTTTCGATTGAGACTGCACCTCTAGCATGTATTTCAATAAAACCCAAAAATACTCTTTGATGGAAACTTTTTATTAATAAAATAAACATCTACATACCTACCGACATGGGACATTTGTTCTCGAATAGATATATGAGGACTTAAATCAAACAAAAGTCTAAATGTTCATTTGTTTTGATATCGTTTATTAGTTGATTTGGAACTGTAGATGCCAGAAGATGAATGAATCTGTAGTGACAAATATGAGACAGTTTTTGGAGTTTCTGTGGCATGCTTAAGGATAATTACTAGTAGCGGATCAAACTTAGCTACAAGTCTAAGTAAAAACACATATGTGTTTTAGGAAACCATGTCCAAGGTTTCCTACATTTGTACCATCTTGGAGTGCTAGTTTTTCAACATGGCCATGTAGAGAAATATATTGCATAATTCAGAATCCCATGCAAGCTACTATTCTTTGCTATGTGTTCCCCCTTCTTTGAAAATCACTCAAGTTTTCTCATGCTCGTATTTTTTGATGGGTAACATTAAAGCCTAACATTCAATTTTGTATATTTGGAATCAGCATAAAAAGCAAATTTTTTTGGCTTTTTAATATTCTGTTTTTTAGTTTCGGTTACGGCTGGGCCGAGTCGCTCCTTACTTACAGTTCGTTACCAGGAAATGTCTGATTGTTAAAATTTTAAATATTACTACTGTAACAATATTTCTTGTAGGGTGAAATGATCAAAGCATTTTATCAGCTGTTTTTCTGACTGTCAAGTCATTCTTCATGTCATTTTGTTTGTACAGTACAATTAAACCGAGAATGTGTAGGCGAGAATTTGGCACTAGCTGAACATTGATGATGAAAAAGGAATTTTTAATCGCTGTATTGTCATATTGAGCTTATATAAATAGAAAGCCAAATGCCTTCGGACACCGTAATCATTAATGTATTGCTCTAATGATTATGCTCCACTGAAAAAATTCAGGTTGTTCATCAGTGTTTCTCTGGAAGAAGAAAAGTGATTAAGTTTAATTTTATATCAACGTCAACTTTTTCTTATAACTTAAGTGGTTATGTTGGCTCTAATGGAAGAAATTACTGACTACGGGATGCCATCTTCGGAGGGTTCTAAATATATAAAATGTCATGTGTAGGTAATATCTCTTAGAAAAAAATTACCTTAAAAATACTCTTCAAAATTCGGGAGCCGTTTCTGTTCAACAAAATAACTACCCAATGATACATCCGGAGTTTTTGTTCGGGGGCAGCGGGGAGTGTTTTTCTTCAGGGGGGGGGGGGGTACAAAAAACTTTAAAAAACGCATTGAAAATTTGTTTATATTCATTTTTATTTCGTTCTACGAATTGGCCAAAAATATCGATTGGGATAAAACCCCGTAACTCTCTCACCCCTGAATACAGCCTTGTAAACTACCCAAAATTTATTTTAATATTTACTATCACGAATGAATATCCAAAACACCCTCTTTGTTTTACATGCCGATACAAAAGTATGGCTTAAGACTGGGAGACAAATTGGTTGTATACTAGAAAAGCATTTTTAAAGACGTTGTTGGTTATAGATTTCCATGAGGAAAACAAATTATAGGCCTTGGAATCACTTACTAATCTATAGACATCTGCTTATGCTTAAAATTTCTTATAATTGTTTCTTTTTCCTCACTTGTTCATACATTATATAATTTAAAATACAGTTAAGTCAAATAAGTTTTTGAAGTCTCTTTAAAAAAAAACCTGTTATCCTCCCTGCCATTGACAGGTTAAATATTGATAACATGACTTGTATCCGTCCAGTAAGAAATTGTGGGAATAACAATAAGGGATGGCCCTTGAATTAGGATCGTCTTTAGATTCTCCTGACTAGGGAGGTTGTATACCTAGCGGCCTTTACGTATTTATCATCAGAAAATCTGCTAGGTTAAAATACGCTCAGTTCAACTTATCAAATTATTTAAATTTGTATATCTTGTTTAAGTTTCAAACGTCCCATCTAAATTTAATTTTTCAATGCTCTCTGTTGTTTATGAATAACTTCTAAGATAAAAAAAAATAAACACAAAAAAAAACTATTAGTTGCCGGGCTATCGCCATGGCTGGGATCTTACCTATGAGGTGGGAAGTTGAAAATACTAGCATGTAATTTATTGAGGCGAGAGTGTAATAATTGTTTCGACACATGTTTTATCGATCTTTGAGATTCAAGGGTCGCAGGCCTCTACAATCCTTGTGTCTAGACATACGTATAGCTTTTGACATAAATGATCGTCTTTTCTTCAGGACTTGGGGAGATGGAAGGAGAAATACCAGTTATTTAGTGACACATCAACATTTTTGGCTGCCACCTGTGAAAACTCAGTAGGAAAAGAAGTTCATGAAAATTATGTTGAAGTTTCAAACAAATGGGAAGATCTCTTTAAGGTAAGATATTATCGGAATAGAATGGAAGATTTTTTTGTATTTTCTATGCATTTATACTCCTAAAACTATTATTCCTTCTCTTGTCCTGTCCAATTTGAATAAAAAAGATAAAGTTTTCACTTCGATAACCCTCTCTGAGAAATATCAAGGGTTTTTTCCAGAATATTTTGTAGAAATACGTGTAAAAACGCAAAGATACGGATATTAGGTGAGTAGTCTACAAAGAAAAAGTTAGAAAATACTTATTTGTCGCAATATGAACCCTTTACAATAACAATTACATATCGTAGGTATCTACACTCATTCAGTATATTGTACGTTTGACAATAACAATTGTCTGTGTAATGTCAATACAGTAATCGAACTGAGTTTTCGTGCATCCCCACAGACTTTAATATGTATCCTGGAAAAACTGATCAATGAGGTCATCATTAACTGGCCCGCCGTGTTAAGTACAGTATAATATTTATGGTAGCCGGCATTTACCCCCCCCCTGCAAATACCCCTGGAAAATACCCCCCCCCCAGAAAATACCGCCCCGTGGTTAATAGTCCCCGGAAAATACCCCCTGGAAAATATCTCCCCCTGCGGAAAATATCTCCCCGCGGACCCCCCCCCCCCTCCGGAACATGTCCCCTCGGAAATTACCCCACAGAAAATACCCCAGAAATTACCCCCCTCACAGAAATTACCCCACGGAAAATAACCCCACCCCACAGAAATTACCCCACGGAAAATACCCCCCACCCTTAAAATTCTACCCCCACACGGCTGGTTGGTCTCTAATCCCTCTGGATTTAAAAAGGACTAGAACTCTCAATTCCTGATCTTATGTACACATTCTGAAGTTTCGGCGACCTTGAAACGGAGGTTTGGATGAGGAAGGGGCAGACCCCCTTCTGTGCGGAATAAGTTCTGCTTATTTTGGGGTCTAATGTTATTCTTTACTTTCATAAACAGCGGAGACCAGAAATATTCCCAGAAATCATAGACGAGTAGATATCAATTTCACATTTTTGATGCGTTTTTTAAAGTTTCTTTTGTATCCCCATCCCCAAGAAAATCTTTGCTGAAAAGTACCATTAGCTGGCGTTTAGCTGGGAAACTTTTCCACCGAGGAGGGGAGTACCGGCAGGGTTTAAAAAAAAGTTAAAAATTAGTCTTTTTCAAAAGAAAGTATGCTAAGAAAAATGTTTCACCCGAGATCCTCCGCAAAGAAAATGTCTGGGTGGAATTTTCAGCTAAAATGGAATTGTGTTGGGAGAATTTCCCTGGGGGGAGGGGTATTTTTACGTGAAAAGAACTTTCCACGAAGAAATTTTTCCGTGGGGGTAAGGAATTTTTCATGGAGGGAGCCAGATTTCTCTGTATTATTTAAAAACGATCAGAAATAATAAAAAGTTTTCAACTGAAAGTAAGGAGCAACATCAGAGCTAAAAACCTACAGAAATTGTTACGTAATGAAAGGGATTGCTTCTTCTTCAAGACCTTACTCTTTACGCTAAAGCTTTGACTTTTTCTCTCAATTCTTTAAGAACGACTCCTGAAACACAACGACCGTTTAATAAGGATATTAAGCTTCTTTTAAAATTCGTCTATTATTAAGGAGAGGTGGTAGATCTGTGTATAGGGAGGGGGCTAAGATACTCAAAGAAGTGCACTTCAATGGCCTAATTTTCTAAGCCTTACTAACACTTTGGATACAAATTAAATAATTGCTTTGGACCTGTTGTCGAACTCTTCTTGTTTCCCAATTATATTTTCAGTCTACACCTTTATTATTAGTGCTGAGGTGGGGGGGGGATCAACATGAGTAGGGATGACGACCCCCACGACTTCTCAAGACATAATTTGCAAAGCCAAATGTGCTTTCAAAGGAAAGGTAAAGCTTCTTAAACTATTTGGTGCTATATGTTTTTAGCTTAATTTTGATGATTTTTCACCTACATTTTTTTATTATTCTTTTTTTTTAATTTGGTACCCGCTACCTATCAACAATTGCAGAAGTTCATATGTAGTTTTTCAACAAAAATGGATTTTAGGATACTTACTTTTAGGATAAGTTTTTAAGATACTTCTGATGTGTAAACTCCTTCTTTTTCACTTTTCTTGGCACTTCTAAACGAAAAAAAAAAAATTCCGGGGGATGTTTTCTGCGGGGGGGGGTGTATTTTCCGAGAGGGGGTATTTCGCAGGGGAGGTTTTTTTTGCGGGTGTATTTTCCGATGGGGGAGTATTTTCCGGGGGGTTATTTTATGTGAGGGAATTTTCCGGGGGTAAACGCCTAGAACCATTATTTATTACCGTATTTTAAGGTGTTTAATAATTGTTTAAGTTTCAGTGGCTGGACAGGACGGGCCAAACACGTGAAAAAATTTAATAGCCTAACCATATAATTCATTTCGCCAAGTCATACAAAAGAAAATTTTCTTCAATCTCTGGTGGAAGGTTTTTTTGTCAAAGCCAGAATTTCTCTCGTTCTAATAACGTTGAATGATGTGTCCATATTTGTGGTTTCTGTTGATCTAAGCGTTTGAATTGTGACACATCTATATCATTGTTAGTTTATACACTTTAAACATGTTGGTTTCTATGCAACTTGTTGACTCTATCTCTATATTTATCCTCCTGAGTAGACAATTTAAATCCTAAAGGCAGTTTACATAGTGGGTGTTTTCACTGTTTTGCATGTCATATTTCATATCTTCTATTTATAATAATCAATGCAATGTTGCACTGTTTGACTTTTTCAATAAAATTCTTTTGAAATTCAACCTTTCTAAATTCATTCAAAATTAAATTATTGCTTCCCGGTGTGGATAGAATCCTATTTTACGGTTTAAACATGGAATAGTTATTGAACAGGTGCGTAAAGGTAGAGCCAAAGGATGGCTTTTGGGTCAGCAAATCCTATCCCCCCCCCTCAAAAAAGAATTGGTCAAGATTTTTCTTTTAATTTTCCTGTAATTTCTTTTATTTTCAAAATTGTTCGTTTGTTTTGAGTTTGGTCCACCACCCAACATATACTCTTGTTTATATGCATAGGAACAGCAATCATGAGTTAGGTAACTTTGCAGGAATATATACATCAACAGTATTCCATTACAGCCGTGGAGGGACGATTTGAGGCCTGTATATACATATATTCAAGGCTATATGCTATCTGCTGAAAACCTAGAAAAGCAATTTCCCGTCCTTTCCTTGGCAACTAGTATGTCTCCCTGGGCTCAAGGGGTCTCTGAGCTATGATGTTTGATTTTGATTCACTAAACTAATCTGGACGTTTATAGAAATTTGTTCCGGGGGAGGGGAATTCAAAAAGGCGCCATAATTATAATAGAAATGAAAAACGTAATATTGGAAGGGAGGGTGGAAACAAATCCACCATCGCTTCATTTCCCCCTATTATGTGGCTTAGGTTAACACCTGGTAAAGCCTAATTTTGCCTGGATAATTCCGGCTCAAAAATAACTCTGGGATCCACACGTGACCATTCTGATTTTTGAATACGAGGACTCTCCAGAAATTAACTTGTGTTTGTAAACATAAAGAAATGGAGGTAATGTATTGCATACATTAGAAAGCTGCGCTTTTGAATAGTTCTTCAACGGAATGTTGTTCAAATTTAGCGGTTGCAGTGGCGTATTATACCCTTTCAATAAATAATATCTGCTCAACCCTCTGAAAAAGTTGCCCTGATCTTCTAAACAATATCTGTGTCCCACTCAATAGATAGTTTTTTTTTCTTTGTTGGACAAACGGAATAGAGTAAGAACGATTCGCTACCAATAGTGGATGAATAATAAGTGGGGAACCTTTCCAGCCACGAATTAAAAGTAAAGTGCTCTAAGTCTCATGTGGCAACATTTTACTGAAAGGATATTAGTAAACTGACACAGTGTCATGAAAAGGGTTGTGATAAATGTTAATTTCAAGAAAACACAATTTCAAGGAAAAAAGACGTAAGAGTGTAATTTTTGAATTTATATACTAAAGAGAATTTCTCCTGGTAATTTTTCTTTCATTTATTTTATGATAGTTTATTCCAAAACAGAATTTATTTCTGGATAGCGATTCAAGCGACGAGTAGAGGAAAGATGTAATTATTTTTTGGCTTTAATTAGCCGGAGAGTTGATATAATTTTTAGACCATTTGTGTCTGATGCAATTTAAAAATTATGATGAAAAATCAGAATTTTCAAAGCAACGAGGAATGAAAGAACGCCGAATATTTCAATAATTCCTGTGATAGCAGCGACAGAGAGAACAATAAAAAGCTGGAGAGACGAAATAATGTATGATCGACCAATAAAAAACTATGGTCGACTCAGTAAAAAATTCAAGAAAAACAACTATGTTAAATAAGACAAACAAGAAACCTTTTATTGAACAATTGTGTGAATTGTTTAGTGTAAATAACGATTCAGAGGGGCACATCGGCTTTTCACTCCAGCATAATTTCTAACCTTAGAAACTTGCTTGATTTTGACATGCTCTTTTATGTAAGGAGAAACCATTGAAATGTTCTGAGAGCTTGCTATTATTATTTTTTGGAAGGTAGACGAAAGGTATAAAAAAAGGATTGACAAAATAGTACGATCTTACCACATATTATTTAGGAATTGAAAAATTCTCTATTCTATTCAAGATCAATCGAACATTTCAGAATTTTTTTCTTTGCCCGAATATTTTTCAGCTACGGACCCACAGTTAAAGAGAGATTTAAATTTGTTCAAAATCTATTTTGAATATTCAGGAATAATTTATTTTTAGAAGTAAATGTCTTACAGTACTGTTGCGAACATTATTATGAGAATTCAGAAAAAAAATTATAAAACAAAAATCTATGTTATCAAGATTTTGCTACTTTCAAGAATGATTATTTATTGATAACTGGTTTAAATGAACAAGTGAAATTTAAAAGAATTTTCTTTGAGTAGAATGTCCATCATTACTTGCATGCTGGAGAGATTCGAAGAAATCGACAAGAATTTCAATCGGGAGTAGATGAAATTGAAAGATGGATCATAAAGGCAGAAGCAATACTATCCAATGGGGACTTCATAAATAATCAAGGTTTTCAGTCATATGAGGCACAACTTCAGGTACAACATATTATTGTTATATCACCATTCAGGGGAAATATGCCTAGTTTATACAATAGCATATATTGTAAAGCTATTTGTTGATACACATGTGTGTATGTGATTCTTAAAAGGTAACCTTTAATAATAATAAATTAGCTAGCAGTTGTTAGGATGCCTCCAGGTACTTTTATCCTACTCTTTTCCTCTGAAACATCTAGTATCTTTTAGTGTTATCAGTTTGCCCTAAATATATTAACCCTCATTAATTCTAAATTTATTAATATGTTAACACTATTAACCCTAAATATAGTTAACCCTAATTATTATCTTCCCAGATATTCCCTACACGAACAGCAGTTAAGAATTTAGGTGCCTCTCTAAACGAGTACTCAGAGTTTGCGCGCGTGACAAACTCATTTCCAAAGAAACGAGTGGTGTCTGGCGCTAAAGATGGCTAAAAGTAATATTATAGGAGATACCAAAGAATAAATACGGGAAATATGAATGCCAAATCATGTGAATTGATATTATTTTCATTGGCATATAGTCAAATCTTTAAAAAGAAATAGTTTAAAATTCAAATAATTAATTAAGCCTAGCAATAGTTAAACAGCTTTTTAATTTTACCTTCGTAAGCCATATTTCGAAAATTCCTTTTGTTCAAGTATTTTCACTTGAATTCTCTGGGAACTTTTAATTTTATGCTATGTAAGCTATGTTACCAAATGTTCTGAATAAAAAATTTCGCGAATGAGAATCCTGTTGGTCGCGAGAAAAAAGTTCGTTATTTATCCATTTGTATTTGGTTTCAGATAAACTTTGTAATCTTTGGAGATCCTGAATTATATCAATAATCTATTATTGACACATAAACGATTTCCTCGAACCTGAATAAACCTAAAAGAGGGCAGTGGTGTACAGTTGAATTCTTGCCTGTCAAGGATTTTGTGATCGTGGACATTCTTGATAGGAAATTTTGTAAACTAGGAAATTTCGCTGAAATTTCGTAAACTAGGAGATTATGGCTGATTAAAAAATTGAGCTGCCATAAATTTGAATATAAACAGGGTGTGCTACGAGGCTTATCATAATATCTTTAGTAAATACATTCTGAGACCTTACTGGCTATCTGTGACGTACAATAGAAACTAAGAAACAAATAAAGAAAAGGAAAAATAAAAATAATGGTGGTTTTAATCCAGTGAAAAAAATGAAAAGACAAAGAATGAAAATTATAAAGAGAAAGGTAATAGAAGACATTTTATGGTGTAATGGTTACCAATGGAAATCATTGAGCAAATAATACAAAATTTTAAAAAAGGCAAAAACATTGATGACGGAACCCGTTAACAGTTGGGATAACGTGCAAACAGCTACACGAACACAAACTTTTAATAGGTAAAATTAAAAACTAAAAATATTAATTTTGACTCACCCAGATCATTTCTTCTTTTTGAAGAGGCAACCTTAATTTCCACAGTAAATGGTTTGTCACAGTCTTTTAGAAACGTAATTGAAATAAGAAAATGCGTACAATAAGACTTTGCTTTGATTAGAGATGCTGGGAATATTTCCATAAATCCTTGTTTGCAATAATTTGGTAAGGAGAGATTCAGCTTACATTCCTTATCACTTTAAAATAAGATCAATTAGCCGTCTTTACACAAATCAGATCAGCAGACGGGCTACAGGATTTGCTAGAGAAAGAATTCTTGCCCAATCCAAGCTTTGAATGGTCTTTCATTTGTTTTTGTTTTCCAATCTCTTTACTAGTTAGGTACCGTTTTCTTCAAAGCACTGAGGATGCTTAGAAGAAGTCTTTGCCGTAATATATGCTCGGTCTTATTCGTTTTTTTTTCACTGGCTGAAAATCAGCCCCATTTTGATCTTACCTCCCCCCCCCCAACAAAAAAAAGAATAAATAATACAATGTACACACATTGTATTATTTTATTGCTTTATTGCGCTTGCCTATGATATTTTTCTTCGTTTTTTTTTGTTTTTTTGTATTCTTTATAAACATTTTTACAAATTAAATATCTTAGTATCCGTTTTTTCTTTCTATTTTTCATCTTTTTTGAAGGCCTTACAACAAGAGCTGGAAGAGAATGATAATTTATGGAAAAACAGCAGTCGAAAATTTCAGTTGCTGGTACAAGAACTTATGCCAGAAGAAGTAGCAAGAATGAACGATCAAATGAAAAAACAAAAAGGTTAGAACATTCGTGTGTACTTTTCGGTATACGGCTAAAGACATTGTTTGAGTTTATCTTGGGTAGGCACGAGAGTTTATAATTTTCTTTGTTTTTGTCTTGGTATTTATGTGGAAAAAGAATAAAAAATTAAAAACTAATTTTCTAATTTTATGAATAAAGAGTTGTATGGCTGCATTATAATAGTCTTAAGAAATAAATTATATATTTTGGGGTAAAATGGAAGAACTCGTACTGTTTATGATAGAACTCAGGCATATATAATTTTTTTTTGCTATTAAGAATGAAAAACTTCCTTACGCAACTTCACTATTCTTTTATATTTTTCGGTTTCATTATTTTGTTCCTTCAAGATGAAATTAAGGTTCTTTTAATTTTTGACAGTTCCGCGTCAATTTATTGACAATTTTTCTCATAGCTTTTATTAGAACTACTAGTCAGTAAGCACGTATTGTGTTTTCATTTAGTTCAACATTCTCTTAAAGCTTTGCCTTAATACCCTCACCTCTTTTGGAGATTCGGGATCAAACATGCCCTCAGATAAAACGAGTTGTCGACATCTCCTTTCATACGCTGTAGCTTGATAAAAAAATGAAAATAAACAATACATAGAGCGCTCTTCGCCCTTTTTCTTAGGCAGTGTTTTGCTGTTTTGCCACCTATGAAACCTCATTTAAAGTATGCTACCCAGGGTAGCATACAGCTGGTAGCGGGGTAGCGACAGGGTAGCATTGACAGCTGCAAATGCTGAACTAGTGACCCTGCCATTACCTTTCCTTAAGTGGAATACTTTACTGTTAGAAAAATATCCCTATTCGAAGAACACCACTGCTTGATAAGTTTTAAAGCTCACAGATTCAAAACAGCTCACAATAGCGCTGCATAATTTCTTCATTCCGCTGAAGAAAGATAGCTTTAATAGGTTTGACATTTAGGTCGAGTTTTAACGACACTAATTTATACCGTCGTTTCTTCGATCCACTGTTTGTTACGAACCTAATATGGAAGTAAACAGATTTCAATTTTATATGGAAAAAATTGTTTTCCTGTCAATTGCCATGTTGACACAAACTAATGTATAAGGCAATACTTTGGATAATAAAGTTATTTCCGTCGACCAGCAACAGCCTGAATTGGCTAAAAGTGAATAAGGCTTAGCTATACAGTTGACTCATATAAACATGTTGTATTTAAATATTAGGAGGAAATCCTAAAGATGAGGGGGGATGAATCACAATGTTTTTTGGAAGGCAAGTTAGACTTGCCTTTTTTGAGCTTGTAGTTAGACTAGAAGTAAATAGTTTGTATTGGAAGAGGAACTCCTCATTATGTTTGAATAACTATTTAGTTGTAGGAGTATTAAGGAAAGATTCTTTATGACGGGAATTGTCAGTTCTCCCCTGCATCTCTAATATTTTATGTTTTGTACATTTAATGTTGCCCATTTAAGGAATGCGTTTGGAAATTTTAGATCTGGGCTCTGAATATTCTTTCAAACAGATTTGAATTAGTTTTTACTTTCGTGATTATTATTTACAATTCAATTTTTTTAGTTTGTCAAAGATCTCTGTTAATATTATTTTTTTTTAGCATTGGGCATTTTGTTTGTATATTTTGTTTATAGAGTTAGGTGAGAATATTCTTTTTTATATTTTGATTTAATAATATCACTCAGAGTTTTTCTTTTCGGTCAGAATTGAACTTGTACCCCAGAAAAGTCTGGTTAGTGACGAAGCTCTTATTTTTTTTTCTGGGTTTACAGAATCACTAATCAGGATCCATGCAATGATACCTACAAGGATGCAGCTCTATCATCAAATATCAGCTCAACAAGAAGCACTGGATATAGGACTGCGGGACTTGACAAGCTGGATTAATGAAGCTGAAGGTTTGCTTGATCTGCCCTATGGGATTGGAGGCCAGGAGTCCCTTCAACGCCTATATGAAAAACATCAGGTACTGATTTATTTGTAATATTAATATTCTAACTTAAAAGAAAACTAGACCATTTAATAAAAAAAAATCAAGTAATATTAGTCCCGTGAAAAATAGTTTCCTGTTTTATTTGGCAATTTTAATAAATGAGGCATACTTGGGCCTCGTAAAAAGGGTAAATGACAACAATACTCTCCATCTTTAGTTCCAATAAGTACAAAGATCAGGAAATGGTGCATTCTGTAGGCTTAATCTAGGCTAAGAAATGTGCAATGTTGTACCTCCGTCAGGCGACTTCCTAAACTAAGAAGAAAGATTGTTTTCCCAAACACTAGTAATACAGAGAACAAAGTCTATTCTGTAGTTTTGATATTTAAACGTGGAAAAGGTCAAGCTAAAGTAAACTTAAGAAACAAAATGGTTAAGAAATAGACAATAAAACGAATAGTGACAACAGTCACGTAGAGTTTCTGGGGTTAGATGCAACACTTTTATGTTGGTAAACTGAAAATCTATATCCAAAGATTATAAACGATTCAAGATTGCGCATTATATATCTTGTAAAGATTACTCTCATCCCTGAACCGTAATAATTTATTTATTTCTGTTTATTTATTTTGTTTAGTAATTTATTTTTCATCAGTTTCTCTGTAAAAAGTTCGGTATGAAAAAATACACCCGCTGTATTTCATACAATTTGTCACAATCAGAAATTGGCAATAAAAAAAGAAGAAAACAAAAAAACGGAAGAAATTTTTCTCGAATTTCAGAAGTTTCGTGTTTTATCAAAAGATTATTTAGGCATAATTAGATCTGTTGCCATATAATCATGTCTGGAAAAAATGAAATCAAGACTATAAAAGCCATTGGCTGAAATGAAGTCTAAGCATGGCATTTTTAATAGCATTAGAGAAATATTAGTCTAGTTATAAATTTTACTTTATCAAACTTTTGCAGTGATAACAAAGTTCCACTTACTTTTTTTCAAAACTGAGTGACTGCGAGGTTCACCAAAAATATTCTTTGCCATATCAAAAAATATACGAAAGTCTGTTATGCGTAATGTTTACAAAAGTATTAGAACCTCAATAAACTATAAAAATTCATATTTTTCAGGGATTCTTCTCCAGAATGCTCTACTATAAGTCAATGTTGGATAGCCTCAACAAAATATTTGGTAGCATTGCTAAGGCTCTTGGCTCTTCAGGTGTGTCAGCAACTGAAAGCTTCAGAAGCAAGGTTGGTGAGCTTGAAAATCGGCTACAAAATGTGGCGAACAAAGCCCATGCAAGAGAACTGGTATGGATTTCTGTACATTGTTTAAGTTTAGAATTTTAGGTTAGTAGAATGAAAAAATTAGAAAGCAAGGTTTCAATGTTTCTGAAATAGGAGGCTTCTTTATTCATCATCTATTATAATAATTTTAGAATATATTAAAAAAAAAAAACTCTTTTTGTATTACTTGAGTAATTGTGTCTTTTCTGATATATAACTAAGATTTATTTCCTTTTTTTTACTACGAAATTTGCCAAGTAAAAATCAACAAGACCACCTAAAAATCTTTATTTTGCAATGAATTTCTTACTTTTTTTAGAGTATGTCAGTTCTATCATCCTCATCGTGTTTTGTTTTTTATTCATGTTTCTTCAGAGAAAGGAGATAAAAAAAAGAATAACAATTTCGCTAGGTATAAAACGCAGAAATTGAACAAAAGAGTATGAATTTGGGTTTCTTTCAACTAGTCATGATGCACAGAAGTAATACCCTACTTATGGATAAAAAGAAAAGCGTCAAGACGCTACCAAGCAGTAAAATAGTACAAGAAGAAGAATTTGAATACGCTAAGAAAATGTGGTGAAAAAAAATTACCTCTTTTTATAATCATTATTTTCAGTAATATGCACAGTAGTATATTTAAGTGAATTTTAACAAAAGGTTTTATTTTTCTAAATTATATCATTTTTCTTGACAATTTGAATATCTGGATTTGCCTTTTCTTCGCAGTTGAACAATCTAACTATAATTTCCACTTTTGGATCAACACCATTAAAACAGAAAACTGTTATCAATTTAAAAGTCATATTGCAGACTGCAAATTGGTTTTCTTTTTACTACTTGTAACTTAAGATTCATGCAAGAAATCTACCTAAAGATATGACTTAGGAGGTTCCTCTCCTTTTTTTCTACCGAAATTGAGTTGTTTTTCATCTAAAGTATGAAATACTAGCTTTCCTATTTCATGAAGAACAAAAATAGACATATTCTCAAAAGAACAGATCCTTGCTAGAAAAAAAAGTCTCAAATGGTAATTCATGTGACTGTAGTGCAATCCGCTCAAGCATTTTCTGCAGAGAAGGAGTGTTCTGTTGTGGGGGGGGGGGACTGCCCCGGGGAGATATTCTCACGGGGGAAATTTTTCAAATAATTTTAAATTTGAAATATGATAACCGACTTGATTACTGAACAAAATGTCGGTAGAAAAGGGGACGACATTCAAGTTCCTATATATGTGATATAAAAGATAAACCGGCCGCTCTGATTTAGCCAGGAATCCATTTTAGAAAGCAATCTTAATCATTTTTGAGACATTGTAGCTATGTATAAGGTATAAAATATGTTACATTTTGACGATGGAGGGAAGGAGGAGTTTTAAGACCTTACCTTGTTCCTTTGCTACAGCTCCAACTGTGATAGACACATGAGCTTGAAAAAGATAGGTATTCGACAACTAAATATAGAATGAGATTCTTGGGTGTATTCTCTCAAACATCTTAATAAATTTGGGTCTACTACAAAGATTCTTCTTACTCGTAAAGGAAATTCCCATAAAACTTGTTTGTTACAATAGCACAATAGTCACAATAGCTTGTTTGTCACTAATTTAGATCTTTAATCCAAGCTAAGAAGATGGTAATAAATACATATGGATTGATCTGTCTGTTAATCATTGTAAAATAAGAAAACTATAGATAATTTTTAAGTGTGTGTCCTTCTGTCTCCCCATATTTTTTGCCTTTCTTTGTATTTTTATAGGCCTACAAAGAAGGACTGCGGTGTTGGCAGAATTATCAAGAAAGTCTTCGTGCCATAAGCTCATGGCTCCAAACCGCCGAATCTTTGGCTGGTGAAAAAAGTATTGATAGCAAGCAAGTAATGGAGATGCACAAGGTAGGAAATAGAAAATATTGTCAGCGCTTCTTGAATTCCATGATAGATTTTGCATCTGCCTTTTTTTTTCTCTTTTTTTTTTGCCATTGAACCCTACAAAACTCATGCTTTACTAACCTTCTAAAATATGTACTAATAGTAAAATATAGAAAAAGAAAAAAAGTGTACCCGTCTATTGTGGAGGAATAATGAAAAAACAAATATTATATGAAACAAAAGCTAGTTCCCTACATATGCACACATACTTTTATTCAGTATAAATACTCAAGGATTCAAATCTCCTACCTCTTTATGCCAGTTGGTAAGTTTACTATCCTTTTATTTTCTGTTTTCACTTTCTCTACTTCAATTATTTTATTTCACCCTTTTATTTTCTGTTTTCACTTTCTCTACTTCAATTGCTTTATTTCACCCTTTTATTTTCGGTTTTCACTTTCTCTGCTTCAACTGTTTTATTTCACCGATTAATTTTCAGTTATCACTTTCTAGGCTTCAATTACTTTATTTGACCGTTTAATTTTCGGTTTTCACTTTCTCTGCTTCAATTGCTTTATTTCACCCATTTATTCTCTGTTTTCACTTTCTATGCTTCCACTGTTTTATTTTCGTAATAGACAAATAAAAGCTCCATTATTCTTAATTCTGGCTGTTCGACCTTTTTTTTACCTCAGAAAGAGAAATGTATCAATTAAAGAAATATTTAGAGAACTATACCATGGTCTCTCCTATAAAAAAAAAGAAAGAAAAAAACCTTGCCATTTTATCTGTAAATCTGTTGGATTGGTACAATTTTTTTTTTTGCAATAGCATCAGGCTTAAACAAAACCCTTAAGAGAATGTAGTGGATTATTCTTTTTGACGAGATTGTCATTCAAGCCTTAGTTTCATCCTTATTGTATTTTCAGGCTTTCTTTGCCCATATTAATGAAAGATTGATAGAAGGCTTACGAAGCACTGCTTCAGAGTTGAGGCGGTGGCTGCCAGAAGAGGTCCCAAGGATGACAATCTCAGAAGTTGAAGAACGAACACAGAAAAGATGGGACGTAAGTGATCTTATTGTCACTAGTTTGGATCAACAAGCGTTTTGATTAACACTTTTCTTTCCTTTTTACTTGAATATGCCCCTAATCCTAACATGATGCAAATTCAAAATTGATTACCGTTATTGATTACCTGTTTCTGAAGTTTAAAACTTCCTTAAAGTCTTGCCTACACTATAATCTCATTTTAGATAGTTGCAGATAACTGTTTTAACTTCACTTTGACCTCTTTATGCCTTGTATCTGGTCCTCGCTACACCTTATTTTGTGTGGGAGAGAAAAGATCAATAAAACCCTCATACAGTTGCCTATTTTCGAATAAAGGGGAGGAAAGAATTTTATACCCTAATGCTACCCATCATAATAGAGATCTCCATAAGAAGCCACTTATCTTTAAATTTCCTTAAAGTCTTGCCTACACTATAATCTTATTCTGGGTAATTGTAGGTAACTTCTATTTTTAACTTCTATTTGACCCCTTTTTTGTGTTTCCCATTGTAGTTAATTCTATTGGTATCCCTGCTAGAATTCTCTTGTTTCCAATTTCTGACATGGCCCTTAGTCTTATGGGTACTGCTAGGTGCCTATGGATAAGACCAGGAATTTGGAAGATGTTCTATCACGTCTTTTAATGTATTTTTATTTAAGTGTTATTTTAGTGTAACTTAGGTGTTATATTGTCCTATCCCTGTTTGCTAAAGAATTGAGTTCTTTTTCTCAGCAAAAATAAATCTCATCTAAATATAACCAAGCGTGTTTAATGTCTATGGGAATTTAACAACTAATTTTGGCATATTACAGGGAATAAATCAAGTAGGATCTTTTATTTTGGATCTTTTGCATGTCACTGCAGAATTAATGTGAAGCATTTTATTTATTCTTCTCTTTTTTTTTTTTTTTTTTTTTTTTTTTTTTTTTTTTTTTAAGGATATCTATTGCTGAGAATATCATTTCCTTTCAGGGTAGTCTCAATTTGAGACATCTGTAATTGTTCATTGACGAAAATTTTCCTTGATTTCTTTCAGAGTATTCTTAATTTTGCACCTCTTCATTTGATGCGGTTGGAATTTAGAATTGACGAGGAAACGTTTTACAACTACGTAAGAGATATTGAAAAAGAGCTATCTGCGCAGCACCTTGCACTTAGCAGACAAGAAAACGGAGAAATAGTTCTGCAAAAACATACTGTAAGCATCCCTTCTCTAAATAAGTTTATCACTGCAATTTTACTTTTACATTCCTTCATTTTATTGGAACATTTGAGAACAGTGTCGCATTAACAGCCGTGTTGTCGAAAAACTAGCTATGCGCTGGAACAAAAGGGAATATTTATTTTCATGCAAGTTTTATGAAAGCTAATGTGGGAATAGGAATTTAATAGAAAACAAGAAGAGGTAGGAATAACAGGAAGGATGTGGTGAAAAACTTCATGGCTCACTTTATGGCTCAGCTCAATGAATTCAGTGAACTCAGTCAAGCCAGGTCATACTATTATGTCACCCCTAATTGAAATTAAGCGAAAAAATTATATTCATGCCGTGTTTAGAAGTATTTGTAAGTGCTAAAATAGCACTTACAAAATGCAAACGCGTTTAGAGTACTAAAATAGTAAATATGCGTCGGTTTGTTTGTTGAAGCATTTACGGAAAAAGTTAATCTTTTGTCCGAAAATTGAGCTATGATAGCATCTATTTATTTGACTTAAAAGCTATAAATGTATAGGATTTACTTTTGAACCGAGTTTATATCTAATTAAATAAAAAAAACAAGTTTTTTAAACTGAAAGTAAGGAGCAACATTAAAACTTAAAACGAACAGAAATTATACCGTATATGAAAGGAGCTGTCCCCTCCTCAACGCCTCGCTCTTTACGCTAAAGTTTTTATTGTTTAACAAAAATAGAGTTGTGAGAAAGTCAAACTTTAGCATAAAAAGCGAGGCGTTGAGGAGGGGACAGCCCCTTACATATACGGAATAATTTCTGTTCGTTTTAAGTTTTAATGTAGCTCCTTACTTTCAGTTTAAAAAACTTTTTTTTTTAATTTAATTTCTGATCGTTTTTTAGTTAATGCAGATTTTATTTTGGCTCAACGTCATTGAATAAGTAAACAAAATTTCCATAAAAATTCTACTTTTCTTTTGCTAAATGGCTTTCTCCAAATTTGGTTCTGACGTAATTTACAAATTAACTTACGTAACGAACTTCTATATTCGTATATTTTGCTTCTGGCAAAAAATACAAAGTTGCAGATTCTTGCAGATATGAGTTTGAAATCTATGTTTTAGGGTTTTCTGCTACGCTGAATCTGAAGGTGTGATTTTCATTAAAATTCTTTCACTTGTAGTGGATATTTCCCCCCTGTTTAAAAAATCAGGTAAATTTTCTCAGGCTCGTACCCTCTGATGAGTAATACTAAACTTAATAAAATTTATATATTTAGAATCAGCATTATAAGCCCATTCTTTTGATATATTTATTGACATCAAAATTCCGTTTTTAAAAGTTTCGATTACTATTAAGCCGTATCGCTTGTTTTTTTGTATTGTATTTTTTATTATGTATATGTTATTACGTATATGAGAGGGTTCTCCCCTTAGTCAATACCACGCTCTTTAGGTTAAAGGTTAAAAATTTTTTAATTCACAAACCCCTGAATCACAAAGGCCGTTTAATTAGAATAGATATGTCTTTTGAAAGCACTAAAAAAAACTGCAGCGTAAAGAGCGAGGTATTGACTTGGGGGCGAACCCCCTCATATACGTAATAATTTCTGTTCGTTTTAAGTTCTAATGTTGCCTCTTACTTTCAGCTGAAAAAACTTGTTTTTTTTTTAAATTTCATTTCTGATCGTTTTTTAAATAATGTTTGGAAATCCGGCGCCCCCTTCATAAAAATGTCCCTTACCCCAAAGAAACATCCTCCACGGAAAGATTCTCCTGAGTAAACCCCTCATCCAGCCCCCTCCCCCCACCAGAAAAAAATCTTTCCTGAAAATATCTGTGTACTTCACAAAAACCAATACCAATATATAAGTAATGGGCAAAGTTCATAACTTGCAGCTCTTCTCCTGGGAACCGTGGGTGACCAGGTCATCCTAAATGACATTTTTATAAGGTTTTCGGCTATTTTGAACAAAATGGTTATCTCCAAATTTTAATCGGGTGACTTTGGGAAAAAAATGAGCGTGGGAGGGGGCCTAGTTACCCTCCATTTTTTTGGTCACTTAAAAAGGGCAATAGAACTTTTAATTTCCGTTCCAATGATCCCTCATACGATATTCTAGGATCAATGGGTCAATACGATTACCCCTGAGGAAAAGAAAAAAAAAAAATAAACACGCATCCGTGATCTTTTTTCTGCCAAAAAATGGAAAATTCCATATTTTTGCAGATAGGAGCTTGAACCTCTACAGTAGGGGTTCTCCAATACGTTGAATATGATGGTTTAATTTTCATTAAGGTTTTCTAACTCTTAAGGGATCTTTTCCTCTTTTATCAAAAATAAGCTACATTTTATCAGGCGCGTAACTTTTGATGGGTAAGATTAAACCTGATGAAACTTATATATTTGAAATCACAATTAAAAACTGATTCTTTTGATGTATCTATTGGTATCAAAATTCCGTTTTTTAGACTTTTGGTTGCCATTGAGCCGGGTCGCTCCTTACTTACAGTTCTTTACCACGAACTGTTTGATAATGCGCAATTTTGGAAAATTGCTAAACTTTCAGTTCGCAATTAATCTTGTGCTAATATGTATTAATAAAAAAGGAAAAACAGAAAAAATGGTTTTTTGATCCTTATTATTGTTTCGAAACATAGTGTCAAAATATTTCTGGAGATTAGTTTGCAATACATTGGTGCCTTAAAGCTGTTTTTTTTTTTTTTTTTTTTTTTTTTTTTTTTTTTTTTTTTGTCAATTGAAAACAGAATGTTTTCCGACTAATATTTTTCAAAGAAATGTAAAGAGCAATATTAGAATCTAAAACGAGGAAAATTTCAATTCATTATAAAACCCTGATGATTAAATAACGAATAGAGCTTAATTTAAAAATACGTTTTCCAGAAAGGGCTTTGTAGATGAAAGTAAAAAATGATATTAAAACCTAAAATGAGCAAACTAGAGTCAAATAATGAGTTAACCTTAAATTGAACACAAATTACTACGAATAAATTGGTGAAACCTAGAAAATTGCAATTGTCATGAATAATCCAGTCACAATGTTAGAAATTCTTCTAGTATGAATAAATTGAATGATTGATTGACCTTAATAGCAGGCTACTGAGAAGTTTTAACCCTTTTGAAGTTTATTCAATAGTCTATATCGACTTCCTATTTTGCAGGAATTTTTCTGTAATGGTCCTTCCATAAAAGGTGCTGAACAGATTTTGGATCGACTAAATCGAGTGGTTGCGACTTATCATAATATAAACCCAAATGATGATGGTCTTGAGTGCGATTATTCTAGGATTAGTGAAGTTTGGCAATCACTAACGAAGAGGGTCTCCATTTTATATGACCAACTTCAGGCCATCCCTCAACAGTGGCAGGAATATGAAACAAGGTTTGTTACGAAACCTAAAAGTCCACAAGGTCCCGATCCTTAGAAGTTGGGCCCAGGGAAGGGGGAGGGTCTGTTGGTCCAATAGCAGAGAAGACCTGCCCATATCCCTAAGGACTAGTCTATTTTATTTTTAATGTGTTTGAAGTACATTTCTAACGGAGTTCAAAGCATACTTCCTGTACAGAATTTAATTATTTTTATTTTTTTTACTGAAAACATAATAAGTACAGCCATCTTTTGGATATTTCATGAATTTAGCTTTCTGTTAAGTGTGTTGTAAAATTGATTTTTTTTTTTTTTTTGAATTTTGATTGGGCCAAAAGTATCGATCGAATATGAGAATAAGACCCGAATAAGTAAATAAAGAAATTTGAAATAAGATATCATCTTAACTAGAAATTATTATTCATATGATTTAATGAAAAGTGCCATGTACACTGCATCTGGACATATTGCTTTTCAATGTTACATTAATTTTAAAAAAAATGTCCACAAGACAAGTTTTCTAAAGAAAAGTAAAGAGCTCCGTTCAGCCAAGAATGAGTAAAAATAAAGTGAGATAATCTTCCAAGCGTAAAACTACCACAAATCACTATCAATAAATAAGTGAAACACAAAACGAACAGAAATTACTATATATAGCCAAGTCAAACTCAAAACGAGCAAAATAAAAAAAAAATCACATTTTTTTTTCATTCTGAGATTCATGATAGCCAAGGCTCTATAGGTGAGAGAGCTAGAGTTTGTTGTTATAGTCAGTGGTGGATCTAGGGGGGTGAGGGGGTGCTCCCCTCCTAGCGTAGTCTAAAGTAGTGTAATTTACTTAATTAACCCAAGTTCGCGTTAATTAAACTTACTCCTAACGCAAATTTATCAGATCAACCTATTTTTTGCCCCCCCCCCCCTAAATTTTTTTTTATCGGCTCTACCTATTTTGCGCCCTCCCCCCCCCAAAAAAAAAAATCCTGGATCCGCCCGTGGTTATAGCAGTCATTTTGCTCTTGATATCTTTAACGATCGTTCTTTATTTTTTATGGTTTTCAGTTTTTAACCTCGATCTGATATCAACACAAAATTGGGGAAAACCTTCCGGCTTGACCTGTTTGCTTGGTTGGTATTCTATTATACAATTGATTGCCCCTCAAGCACCATGCTAACCCCATTAAATAAGTGATCTTTGGGAATCTAGGCATGCTTGTTGAATCACAATTTCTTGGAAAAAAAAACTTTGAAATTAATAAAATATTCTTTAATTCACGCTTGAAGATTGCAAATAATTTCTCCTGTTGTGGACAAATTTCAATAGCTACTCTCTCGTGTTATCCAAAGTTTGGGTATTTACCTATCATATGAAATGTAGACAAATGTTAGCTGAAACTAATCCTTATTGTATCTTGATTATAGTGTATTTATTTATTAGGTTGCTCATTTTCTTTTTCTAATTTCAGAGATCACCTCGAAGGGGGGGGGGGAGGGGGGTATCATTTGACATTTCCGTGGTAAAAATGCGTAAAATACAATTATACGCCCAACCAGAAAGGGTTTTAGCCGTGATTTGCTTCTTGTTCAGTTTAGCAGAATTTTCATTCTATTCATTGTTTTAGTGGTAAATTAAATAAAAACTTAATTTTTCAATTGAAATAAGAAACAATATTAACAATTAAAACGAACAGAAATTGTTTCGCATTTGAGAGGGGGGGGGGTCTTCCTCAAGCTTCGTTCTTTGCGCTAAAGACAAAGTTGTTTAAAATACTTCATGTTCAAATTCAACGGCCCTTGTATTTTAACAGTCTATGAAAATTAATAATTTAGAAACTTGTGACGATCATGAATATTTTTGGGAGATGAATTGGGAATCCCTCCCCTTTTTCGAGGTCTTGGATACAAGACCCAACACACCTAGTTTAGATTAATTAAAGAAAACGGACTTTTTTTTAAATGGAAGTAAAGAGAGAGATTGAACCGAAAACACACAAAAAATATTACTTTGCATCCTAAGAAACATGTAAATTTGCTCAAATTAAATGACCCATGGTATGTCTCTGTATTTGTAGAGTCTTGGAAACTAGCTCTACTGAAAACACAAAAATGTTTTTTTCCCTTCTGGAAAGGTTGAACCTAAAAACAAACAATAAGCGAGGTGCAACAAAAAATATTTATTTCCTTGGTGTTTTTTTTTTATATCAAATCGGAGTAATTTTTGAGGGGTCTTAATCTTTTTTTCGAAATTTCCAAAACTTTCTTCTTGAAATCCTGATCCGATGAATCTGAATAAAACTTCTATTTCTAAAATGGATTTTAGACGGAACATTTATGTTACTAGACAGTTTCTGCAAAACCCTATTTAAAAATTTTGGCCATGGCCGTTGATTACGGTGAGGTTTTTACTAAGTTGCAGCTATTGCTGAAACCATGAAATAGAGTACACAATAATCCAGGTCAAAAATAGCAAAATGACAATAGCACTTAAGTAACTATTGGTCGAAAAACCGCAATGAAACAAAGTTGAGCTACAGAAATTGACTATCTGACTCTGAAAGAGCCCTCATAATTCATATTTTCAGGTTTTCAGAAATGAGCTCATGGATGGATTCAATAGACAGTTTTATCAAAGCTTTGGACTCAGAGGCTTCCAGCCTTGCTGTATTTGAATTGGAAAAAGCAAAATTTCAGGCTAGTTATTTTTATTGTTAATTTGGTCTGTACCTTTTTGCCTGATGTCCTAATGTGATTTGATGGTTAACAAGAAATTTTCGAACTTGCTCTTGTTTTACAGAGAGGACCCCCTCCCCCCCCCCAAAAAAAAATGTAAATTTACCTAAAATCACACTTCAACCAATAATTTCTACTTACATACAAACTTTCTAGCTATTTTTATCTCATTTGTGTTTGGATTTTAAACGACCAATATTTATTGGCATTTTTATCATAGAACATAAGGAAGTCCCCCTAGGATTGAATAAGCGCTTGGATTAAATACTTAAAATAATTCTATGCGCTATGGACAAAATTTCTACGGGGCTAATTAAATATTTTCTGTTTTCTTTGGTAGAAATTCTCACGATTGTTATAGATATCCTACCTTGTATTTGGGTATATCTTAGGAAAGAGGAAGCAGTCCCTTGTTCCTCCCCAGTTGACCCTCTTGCAGTAAGCCTACAATTGAGAGAGTGTTGTGAGCATCCAGTTTATTGTAGTGTATGTAACTTAATTCCTCCAGCTTCAACTCTGTTTGGTCACAGATCCTACCCTTTATTATTCAATCGCTGTACTAAGCGATTAATTTAATTTTTTATAAGTTTGGTAGTCAAGTAAAGTGATAATTTGTCATAGCTTTTTGTTGGTTTCAAAAATGTAATAAGATGTTTTTATTACTTATAAGTTATATTAGAAATGTTAGATTTTTTCTAAGATATCGGGAAATCTGTTAAAAAAAAGAGCAAAAAAGGATCCAATCAAAAGATTGTTATTCATTTTAAGATTCCATTAAGATTTTTTAGTGGAATGTCTATAGATATTAAGATGTAAATGATACGCCTGTAAATATTAAAAAATCCTGAAAAACGACAGGTTTTCAAGAATGAATTAATAAGACAGAATAGTTGTAATGAGATAAGTTCTTATCTCCCAAAACTTACCATTATTTTCCTGCGTAAAGTCAGAATTCAAAATAAAGAGAACAAAAAGTGCCATTAAGATCTGTCCATCTGGCATAGCTGTCAAGCCCTGTAGATTCCAATTTGTGCTGATCGAATATAATGATATTTGGGGATGGCTCTTCTGAATTGATGATCGTTAAACTGCATTTGCCGACTTTGAATAGAAGAGTTACTTTAAGCTGGATCTCAAGGGGCTATATCCATTGCATTTTTGTTTATGTATTAACCTAAAATTGGGCACATGTTATTATTTCTAATATATAATATAATACTATTTTCCTAGTTTTGATGATATATTCTGTGAAGAACTTAAATACTTATTTTGGACTTTCAGGAGGCATGTCAAGACATTGAGAAAAGGCGTGATGGAATGAAATGGCTAGTACAACAATTGGACTCTTTGATTAGCCATAAGCCAGAAAGTGATGCGATTGTCCAACAGAGCCGTCTCGAATCTCTTATAACACGCTATAAAGCATTAATATTGAACATTGATAGTGCACTTGGTCGCTATGAAATGCTTTCTAAATGCTATACATGCAGTGAAGAAATGATATTGGTAAGTAAATGTTAGTTTCTCTTCGGCGAAAACTATACTAACAGATGGCATTCCTTGACAATCCTTCAACTTTCACCTGCTAATTGTTAGATTTTAAGTTTTCCTTTCATATTTGGTTTAAATCTGACGCTTTAAAAACTCAAGCCTCAGGGGAAACTGGATGTCCTGGTGCTCACCTGTCTTGATGTATCAATAACCTCTCAAATGTCAAAGCAACTTCTTTCTAACAGAGGATGGTGAAAGTTTTTTATGCATAAACATAATTTGAGATATCTTGTATCATATGCATAGCAACAAATGAGTCAGAGGCTTATATATATATTAAATAAAAAAAACAAGTTTTTTAAACTGAAAGTAAGGAGCGACATTAAAAATTAAAAAGAACAGAAATTATTCCGTATATGAAAGGGGCTGTCCCCTCCTCAACGCCACGCTCTTTACGCTAAAGTTTTTTATTGTTTTAAAAAATAAAGTTGTGAGACAGAGTCAAACTTTAGCGTAAAGAGCGAGGCGTTGAGGAGGGGACAGCCCCTTTCATATACGGAATAATTTCTGTTCGTTTTAAGTTTTAATGTCGCTCATTACTTTCAGTTTAAAAAACTTGTTTTTTTATTTAATTTCTGATCGTTTTTTAGTTAATGCAGCTTTTATTTTGGCTCGCCGTCATTGAATAAGTAAACAAAATTTGCATAAAAATTTTACTTTTCTTTTGCTAAATGGCTGTCTCTAAATTTGGTTCTGACGTAATTTACAAATTAACTTACGTAACGAACTTCTATAGTCGTATATTTTTCTTCTGAAAAAAAATACTAAGTTGCAGATTTTTGCAGATAAGAGCTTGAAACCAATGTTATAGGGTTTTCTGATACACTGAATCCGACAGTCATTTTAATTAAAAATTTTTCACTTTTAGGGGATGTTTCCCCCCTTTTTAAAAAATCAGGTAAGTTTTCTCAGGCTCGTAGCATTTGATGAGTAATGCTAAACTTAACAAAATTTATATATTTAGAATCAGCATTATAAGCCCATTCTTTTGATGCATTTATTGACATCAAAGTTCAGTTTTTAAAAGTTTCGCTTACTATTGAGCCGTATCGCTTGTTTTTTTTTATTGTTTTTTTTTTATTACGTATATGTTATTACATATATGATGGGGTTCTCCCCTTAGTCAATACCACGCTCTTTACGTTAACAGCTAAAAAAATTTTTAATTCACACACCTCTGAATCACAAATGCCGTTTAATTAGAATAGATAGCTCTTTTGAAAGAACAAAAAAAAAACTGTAGCCTAAAGAGCGAGGTATTCACTTGGGGAAGAAACCCCTCATATACGTAATAATTTCTGTTCGTTTTAAGTTCTAATGTTGCTTCTTACTTTCAGTTGAAAAAACTTGTTTTTTTTAATTTAATTTCTGATCGTTTTTTAAATAATGCTGGGAAATCCGGCGCCCCCTTCATAGAAATGTCCCTTACCCCAAAGAAACATCCTCCACGGAAAGATTATCCCAAGTAACCCCTCCTCAAGCCCCCCTCAAGGGGTAATCGATAGCTTTTTTTGGTCACTTAAAAAGGGCACTAGAACTTTTAATTTCCGTTCAAATGAGCCCTGTTACGATATTCTAGGACCACTGGGTCAATACGATTACCCCTGGGGAAAAAAACAAAAAAACAAACAAAAAAAACAAACAAATAAACACGCACCCGTGATCTTTCTTCTGGCGAAAAATGCAAAATTCCACATTTTTGTAGATAGGAGCTTTAAACCTCTACAGTAGGGTTTTCTGATTTGCTGAATATGATGGTGTGAATTTCATTAAGGTTCTATAACTTTTAGGGGTCTTTCCCCCTTTTTTCAAAATCAGCCAAATTTTCTCAGGCGCGTACCTTTTGATGGGTAAGATTAAACTTGATGAAACTTATATATTTGAAATCAAAATTAAAATCTGATTCTTCTTATGTATGTATTGGTACCAAAATTCCGGTTTTTAGAGTTTCGGTTACCATTGAGCCGGGTCCCTTCTTACTTACAGTTCATTACCACGATCTGTTTGATATATATATATATATATATATATATATATATATATATATATATATATATATATATATATATATATATATATATATATATATATATATATATATATATATATATATATATATATATATATATATATATATATATATATATATATATATATATATATATATATATATATATATATATATATATATATATATATATATATATATATATATATATATATATATATATATATATATATATATGTGTGTGTGTGTGTATATAAGTATAGATGGATAGATAGATCAGTGTGTTTCCGAAGCCTGAGGGCCATAAACACAGCAAAAAAATTTATACAAAAAAAAACCCAAGGAGATCACTAACAAAACAAACTACAAAACGATAAATACCTAATCTGCAAACCAGATAACTCAATAATTTAAACTCTATTTTCTTTCTAAATATTTACCTATAAACACGCCAACTCGAGTTGTTGTGGTTGGGTTCCTACTTTGTAGAATACCCGGAAGGAGCAAATCGATCCCATATAAATATTTCCCCCTTAAATCCAAGAGCAACGGGCACTTCCAGAGAAAATGGTTTAAATCTTCATCCTCATTTTTAAAAGCGTACTGCCCTTCAGGAACCACTCCAAATAAATTTAAAATAAACTTCTTCTCCAAAACTAGGTTTAGTCAGATTATAATGTTTCAATGTTGTGGAATTTAAAACCAGCCTTTGCCAATACTGAATTTCTTAACCCTCTAAAATAAATCATACGTGGCTTTCTAAGTCTAATCATGAGGTAAATCACGGGGTAAATTGCGTCGATAAATCACGAGGATCAACACCATCATTTCATAAGTTAGGTATTCCTATTATTCCTAGTAATGACTAACTTGAGATGGCTACGAAGTTCCAAACCATTATTCAACATCTGACATATGCCGCTCTTACTAGTCCATCTTCATTTCTCTTAATTAACTTCAAACAAAATCTAAGCATCAAAATAGACCTACGCAGCTTTAAATAAAACAGACCCATATCACCTTTCTGAATCTGTGAATGAGTTATCTGATGTAGTCCAAAAACGCTTTTATAATACTGGAGCTGGAGGGAATCGAACTGCTGAGCCGATTCTCAACCCCCCAAATCTCTAAAAGCAAATATAAAAATTGGTAATCTTAGTGCAAGATTCCTCTTCTAAACTAGTTGTGACAACAATTTAGTTTATCCCCGCAGTTTGAAATAAGCACTATAAATGAAAAAATTCGTACTTCGTTCTTAATTCACATTAAATAAAAAAACAAAGTATTTTTTTAATTAAAGTAATTAGTAACATTAAAACTTAAAGCGAACAGAAATTATTACGTATATGAGAGGGATGGCCCCCTTCTTCATATCTCGGTCTTCATGCTAACGTATTTTAGTGCTTTTATAAAAGCTTCTCATTGTACTAGTCAACCGACCCTTGTGTTTCAGCAGTCGTTCTTAAAGAACTGAGACAAAAAGTCAAACTTCTAGTGTAAAGAGCGAGGTATTAATAAGGGATCAAATCTTCTCATATACGTAATAATTTCTGTTCGTTTTGAGTTTTAATGTTGCCCCTTGCTTTCAGTTGAAATTTTTTTTTTTTAATTGGATTTCTGATTGTTTTTAAATAATGGCGGGAAATCCGGCTCCCCCTCCATGGAAAGACCCTCTAGACAATTCAATCCCGGTGAATATTTACCCCGGACAGTTACCATTAATATCTCTCTCTGTAAAATTGAGTCGGCAAAGAGAAATTAAGACAAATCAAAAAGAATTTTGTATAGGAATTCTGGCAAATTCCTCCAGAATAAAATTTCCCTAAGAGAGTTCATCCCCCGAAACCTCCTTCCTAATGGAAAATGGTTGTAAAACGACGGGCAAAAATCTTTTTATTTTAAAAAATACCGACCATCGTATGGAGCCTTTTACCTACCCAATGTTTTATCCATCTGAAACTTCAGGGCGGTCAAGGGGTAAGCTACTTCAAACACCTTATGTAAGTCGTCCACATTAAAACGGCTTAAATTTGCAAGGAATCGTGTCGCTTTTCGACCTGAACATGCGAAAAGCCTTTCTGTGCAAGCTGTAACACCCAATCTGCGTAGGATTAGTTTTAATGCTTTACATTTTGGCGGAAGACTTTTCCAACAGTACCTCGTTGATTCGTGTTATTCGTGTTGAGTGTCATCGTATTGATTGGTAAAATGTAACCAGAAAACTATTATGGGTGAAAACTACGTAAGTGTTACACGACTTCTAAAGACTTAGCCTCGAAACAGGAGGCTACTTACCTTTGCTACCTTTGTCATACTACCGTCATCATTCGTCAGAGCAACACGCTACTTTGCTGAATATTTTGAAGACACCTTGGCTGTTGTTCGTCGCCTTGGACCCCAGATTTCTTTATAAATGTGACTGGCAATCCTGATTGGCCTGAATTTAAAGAAGCAGCAACTATTAAATTTCATGATACCTCTATTATAGAATAGTCCCCTCAAGATCGTCCCGATCTCATTACTCGAATTGCTAAACTGAACTTTGACGATATAATCAATGATATTGACAAGGATCAGATATTTGGAAAGGTAGCAGCATATGTGTATACGATTGAATTTCAAAAACATGGACTACCACAAATGCATCTGCTATTAATCATGAGTCCTCAGGATTGAATCCATAATCCAGTTAATATTGATGATCTTTTTCAGCTGAAATTCCAAATTCCAACGATCCATTACTAAGAGAATTAGTCTTGAAGTGGATAATTCGTAATCCGTGTGGGAATTTAAATCCAAGTTGTATGATTAATAAAAATGGAAAATTCCAGTGCCGCTTTGGTTTTCCACAGTAGCACAATTCACTTACATCTCTAGCGGATGCTGAAAAACCAAAGTATAGACGTCGTTATGATCCCAAATTAGACGAAATGAATAGAGAATTTTTACTTGACCCTGCTGTTTATCAAAAACATTCCAATAATCGCCGAATTACTCGTGATAATCGTCATGTCGCCGCATATAATCCTCATCAAACAGTTCGTGGTAACGAACTGTAAGTAAGGAATGACCCGGCTCAATAGTAACCGAAACTCTAAAAAACGGAATTTTGATACCAATAAATACATCAAAAGAATCAGATTCTTATGCTGATTTCAAATATATAAGTCTCATCAAGTTTCTTTTACCCATCAAAAGTTACACGCCTGAAATTTGCCTTATTTTCGAAAAAAGGGGGAAACAGCCCTTAGAGTCATAGAACCCTTAATGAAGATCATACCATCAGATTCAGCGTATCAGAGAACCCTACTGTAGAGGTTTCAACCTCCTATCTCAAAAAATGTGGAATTTTGTAATTTTTTTTGCAAGAAGAAAGATCACGGATGCGTGTTTTTTTTTTTTTTTTTTTTTTTTTTTTTTTTTTTTTCCAGGGGGGATCGTATCGGCCCAGTGGTCGTAGAATATCTCAGGAGGGCTCATTCGAACGGAAATTGAAAGTTCTAGTTCCCTTTTTAAGTGACCAAAAACATAGAGGGAAACTAGGCCCCCTCCCACGCTCATTGTTTTTCCAAAGAATTTCGATCAAAATTTTGAAATAGCCATTTTGTTCAGCATGGTTGAAAAATATAATAGCTGTGTCTTTGAGGATGACTTAATCCCCCACAGTCCCCGGGGGATGGGCTGCAAGTTATTAACTTTGCCAATTGTTTACATATAGCGTAGTGTTGGTTATTGGGAAGTATACAGACGTTTTCAGGGGGAGATTTTTTCTGGTAGTGGGGGGGGGTCGTAGGTTACGTGGGAGGATCTTTACATGGAGGAACTTCTTATGGGACAAGGGAAATTGTTATAAAAGGGGCACCGGATTTCCCAGTATTATTTTAAAAAAAAATTCAGAAATTAAATATAAAATAAACAACAAGTTTTCAACTGAAAAAATTTACAACTGAAACATTTTCAACATCAAAACTTAAAACGAACAGAAACCATCACGTATATGATTGGGTTCGCCCCCTAGTTAATAACTTGCTCTTTATGCTAAATTTTTTCTTAGTACTTTAATAAGATCTATCTATTCTAATTAACGGCCTTTGTGATTTTGGGGCCATTCTTAAAGAATTGGACAAAAAATTCGAACTTTAGCGTAAAGAGCGAGGTATTAACTAGGGGGCGAACCCCTAATATATGCAATAAAAATATACGAATATAGAAGTTCGTTACGTAAATTGATTCGTAAGCTACGTATATTTGTTACTAATAAAAACGTTCGTAAGTAACATTAAACAACTTTCTAGAAAGCCATTTTACCAAAAAAAAGTAAAATTAATCTGCATATTTCGTTTTAATTATTCATATACGGTGAGCAAAATCAAAACCTGCATTAATTCAAAAACATTCAGAAATTAAATAAAAAAACAAGTTTTTTTTAACTGAAAGTAAGGAGCGACATTCAAACTTAAAACGAACAGAAATTATTCCGTATATAAAAGGGGCTGTCCCCTCCTCAACGCCTCGCTCTTTACGATAAAGTTTGACTTTTTCTCACAAACTCTATGTTCTAAAACAATAAAAAAAACTTTTGCGTAAAGAGCGAGGCGTTGAGGAGGGGGCAGTCCCTTTCATATACGGAACAATTTCAGTTCATTTTAAGTTTTAATGTCGCTCCTTACGTTCAGTTAAAAAAAACTTGTTTTTTTATTTAATATGCTTAAAAAATACTAATGTCACATAAATGTCGAATATGTAGGAACTATAGGT